>NC_136484.1:186750517-186763017 GCF_053919585.1 Euprymna scolopes | reverse complement strand
GCATTCCTCTTTCTCCTCCTTCCCGATCACCCCACTCACCCCCGTCTCGACAACGGCATCGACTATTCTTACGATTGCCTTTGCTAATATATTAAAAATGTTCAAAAATGCCTGCAATGCTATGCTAAGAAGATAAAGAGAACATGTTAGGAAGAATGAGAGAAAGTCTGTAATTTTCTGCGCTCATTGTCGATAAACTTTCTAGATGCTTCGTTGCAATACTAGTCGAGGCGTTGTCAGTCGGTAAATCGTGTAAGTTCATTCTTATAAATGTTAAGAATAAGCGGTCCACCTCCATGAAAATTGGTGCTTCGATTGTAAAAATGGCATCTTTATTTTCATCCTATTGAGCCAAAACTTTGACGTATTCATTTGAAATTCCATGCGTAAGTTTGTAATAACATTAAGTGAAAGAACAGTTAACACTTGCAAACTCCTAAATTAAAAAAAAATACGTAATTTATATAAAACGCCTCAGAATAAAATTCTTACAGAATACAATTTTAACGTATGCAAACATTTTGTAAAATGTGTTACCGTTAACAAAATATAACTTCCACTCATTAAAACTAATCTGTGTTGTATATTTAGTTTCGCGAGTGTAAAATACTATGCAGATTTATCGTAAAAAATCCTAGTATATATTTTCTACACGTTAAAACAGTTTTTGGGGAATTTCATATTGACTTTGAAATATACCATTTCCATTTTTTTCTGCTTTATTTTACAAACATTTGAGTGTTAACACAATTGCACTTGTATCTAACATTGCTGTCGCTAATTGTGCATGGTTCCATAAATGCAATTTCTTTTTTTTTTTTTTTTTTTTTGCGTCCCCGCATCTGTATACAAGTGTTGTCGGTTTGAAAGTTACCATTTATTGTATAATTAGAGAGGCACAACATCTTGCGAGTGAGTTGATGACAAGAGTAAAAGAAATAATGAGCGGCATCCTTTCCAGCAGAAAACTTCTAAGGCAGATGTTTTTCAGTGTTTTTTTTTTGTTTTGTTTTTTTGTTTTTTTTTTGTTTTGTTTTTTTGTTTTTTTTCTAAAAAAAAGTTAGCTTGTGAACGTGGGATGAATTGAAATTTCTTTTTAATCTTGGCAAATTAACAAGTACGATTTTGCAGTATCCTGGCTAGAGAGATGATAATTAATAAACCTATGAACCGTAAAAATAACGTATGTTGTTGTCGTCCTGATAAGATTTTGTTTTAGTTCGCACACGAGCGTTTCTATAAATGCAATGGATTTTATGAATCTGCTTTGATTTCATAAATATTAATCCCTCTTCGTATTGAGATAAGACATGTAAAAACGACTTCCTACCTTAAAAGACGAAAGCAGAAGATAGCATTTGGATCAAGGTATTTTGTTATCCAAGCTATGCAACAGTTTAACGTAGCATATGCTTAACATTTTCCATTCAAATTGATTGGACGCATTTTGAAGCTCACTCGTGTTCTTAATGGGAGAGGGGAGCAGTAAGATGGCTACGTTTACAATGAAATTACTTTATTCCTTTTCTCTTCTACCTTTTTTTACAAAAGACCTTTCCAACCGGAAACGGTAAATATGTAAGAATTTTTCTATAAAAAAGAACGTGTTGCCAAAACAAATACCTTACGATTCCTATCGTGAGTTTCTACCAGTGCTGTAGTAGAGCAAGATCAGTTGAGTACAATGTATGGCCAAACAGGAGAGGCACGCACATGTTTTTATTAGCGTTTTTAGAGAAAGAGGCGCAGAAAAGAACTACATGTTGATTTTTATTATCTAAACAGTTAAAGATGGCTGTAAAGTTTTCTATCGGCCAGATAGCTAGACACGCATGGAAGTTCTATTCTCCTTGTCTATTTGACTCCACACGAAAACGTCTGTGAACAGTTTTTGATGTGGGGGGGAGATGTGATACCTTAAATAGGATTACTCTGAATTGGACCAAAAATATAAATTATCCCAGCGTAGAAAGATATTTGCGATTAGTGATCAATGATAAAACAAATACTACACTTTGATCCATGTAAAAGGCTTGCATATATAATTTCCTTAAAACACTGAATACTTTTATAATAAAATGGTCGTCGCATTCTTTTTCTTTTGCGTTCATTAACATTTAGATTTTATTTTAACCCCACTCAAAGCGAACACATTTTGTGAACAAGTTTTTTTTAATGTTTAACATTATAGCTTTAATCCTTTACGCTATGTAGGCTAATACTTAAGCTATGAATTTTCTGACTAACTTATTTTTGGAGGGGTGGAGATGAGTGGCTGACTGATGTCGACGGGACAAAGCATTACAATATTGTTTGGATTATTTATTTAGGAAAGTAGAATATTGATATTGGGTTTACTTTCAGCAGCTTCGTAACGCTTGCTTCTCTTATTTTGGCACAAACATCGCTCATGGAATGTGAGGATAGAAGGCCAAGATAAGAATTTCTGTTTTTGGATCGGAATTTATATAGCATACATATCGTTGGATAGGTTTGACCTTGAAATATGTATATATTATCGTGGAGCACTTTCAGTTGAATTAAAGTGGGTCAATTTAGCTCTTATGCATAGATCATCGTATAACGATTAGATCACTGTGACTGACGTAAAAAACATTTAAAAATAAAATGTTTAAATTCAACGTTATTTCACGCGGTTAATTCTAGCCGAATGGATACGGTCTTTGCTAATCGAGCCAGATATGCCTCGTGTTGCCGGTTTCGAATCGTTCGACTGGTGTTAATCGTGACACCCTGCACTGAAGATTCCCGAAATGATGAAACACTAGTGGCTGTAGGTATTTAATTATTAGAGTAAAAAATAATTACGTGGTTCTCGGTTGATTAAGTGTGTCAGATATATACCCGAGAGTAAACAGAATGACTAGAATATTCTGTTGTCACAGCCCTAATAATCACCGTCGTAAAGCAACGTTGAGCCTTGTAAATACTATAATTGGCGACCATTTGAGAATTGTATGTGCTCTCCGCTTATCTCTGCATTGTATTCAGTCGTCCTGGACTTGCCATTGAATTCAAGCAGTGCCTATTCAGGTGTGTGATTGCGGATTGCCCAACCTTGCCTTAGAAATGTGCGCTTTGCTACCCTTATGGAGGTAATTCATTGTCTTTTGAGACTGACTGTAAGTGATTTATATATATATATATATATATATTAGTTACTCGCATCAAATGACTTTACGAATTGTCTTGAGCGATTTTCATGATAAAATTTGTATCAATAGGACCTTCTGAACATCTAAACGCACAGAAACGACAATTTTGTATATAGATTTGTCTCAGGGTGTATTTTATTATTCAGTGCAAAATAACAAAAAATTAAAGGAAAAAATCCAATTCTTTATCTCTGTTCGATACGCTGTTGTTCATTTTCGATCCATATTCAAGCCATTAAGCGATACAAAAGAGGAGACCTGACGTCTCGTCGCCTTTGCCTTTCCAACGAAAGCGAATCAAAACTGTCATCACACGCGGTAATTCATTACCAAATCAACACAGGTGAAAACTCTCCCCTCAGAGAAAGCAAATTTATTTTCCATTGTTTATCTTTAAGAGCTAATTTATTTTTCCTTTCAACCAATGTAAATCTTCTTTATCGACGTTGCTTTTCTTGTTTCGTGTCGGTATTTTTTCTCATTTCCCCCTTTACGAAATCTTGTTTTCCGTTTCAAAATGGTTTCTTCACTTTCCCTTTTTTCCATTGTTGATCTTTCTCTCACCGGAAGTAAAATAGTTTGAAAATCAAATCGCTCCACCTGATTTATGCGTTGTTTATGCCTGTAAACAAAATACTCTACAAGTAATCGATTATGAAAATTACTGATTATAGCAAAAAAAAAAAAAAAAAAAAAGAATTTGCAACAAGACAATTTATACAATAGTAACGTAGCCGTTTTAGCTCGAATTGCGTTCCTCACAGTTCAAATCTCTCTCGGAAACCCACCTTTCCGGCACCGTCAGAAAGGAACCAACAACTCGCCTTTTCTTTCTTTTTTCGGTTGTTTATTACCGGTTTTCGTTCTCTCCCGTCTCGACGCCAGGTTAAGTCTCTCATTGCCACATGTACACTTCACCTACATGATTCTTTCTTCCGACCGCACGCTGGCCACAGTCAGCCCATTCTAGTCTTCAATTTACACGTCCGTCTTTTTCGGCGTCCATTTATTTCCTTCTTCGATCACGTGTTATCGTGTTTTTCTTTTTCCTCAGATGCAAGCCCGACCACACTTGCCAATTTGCATACATGGTCAAACGCTACTCCTGCTAATGCAATTATCTGGCATCCATCGTTAACTGCTGCTAATATTTTCATACGCGCTCATATGCGCTATGTTATACTACAACGTCTATTCTGTGTATTGCTTTAATGCTCAATTCAGGAATATAGTGTAGAATCTTCAGTTAACATGGAATAATTCTTCCAGGCAGTTCATACCCTGAAGGTATGATGCGTTAACATAAAACTGGCATAATTGACTTTAATTAGTAAACTTAACATTTTCACTACATACGCGTCAAAGGATGATATATGAGGGTGGGAGGCATAATATAGCATGTACTGTAATGTCGTTTCTTTTCAATCCGTTCGTTTATTCCTAAATATTTACTTGAAAAAATTGGACTGTAAAATTTATGGAAGATTTCAATACGTTATAATAATTGGCTTCTGTAGCTAGACTGATCTTGCAATTACTGGCCAGTCGTGAGAATGGCGCATATATATATATATATATATATATATAATGGTGTAAAAAGTCCCAGAAGGGTTTTAAACTTTTGGAGTGACTTTTTGGACACCCTGTGGATGGGAGTATAATTATACATACACATTAGCATGGAGACTTGATGTTGTCCGGGATTGAATGAGGATAACAAATGCCCCCCGATACTTATACTCGAAATCGGTGAAATCACTTTTTTTTTTTTTAATCAAATCTGTCTGTTCTAGTTAAGGATCCCCCACGCAGTGTACCTGAAGGAAGTTTCATATGCCTCCTCATAGTGGTTTAGTCTGTAACACATTGTAGTTTACATTGCACTGTAAAGAATCTACTGTTGATTGTATACAATTATTTATAAATAACTTCACTTAACGTTTAAAATACAAAATCAAGTATCATGGTTCAGTTGTGCTTTAAACAGAAACCTTCATTTCGAACGCATCCCAAACTTATCAAAGAACATCCTGTGGATTTTAGGAACTTATTTTTCCCTTAATTAATTGAATTAGTTTAACTTCCAAAAGCAAGTATAATGGTTCAATTGTGCTTTAAATAGAAACATTCATTTCGAACACGCCCACGTCTTATAAAAGAATCTACTGTTGATCTTTTAAGCTGGTCCTTCTGCTTATGTGGTGATAATTTCACAAATACATTTTTTATGTTAGCCTGTATAAAAGCGTAAACTGTGTCAAAATCGAAAATCCTCTTTTAATTTATTTTGGATTTTTTTCGATTATAAATTTTCGATACCTATCGCTTTGGTATTATAATGTGTTAATGTCCAGGAGAGATAAAATATCTAAACTTTTTGGGGCATGCCTAACAATAATAGTATGATTTTCATTAATATATTCTTATACGCTTGATAAACGAATTACTGCAACGATCATACCGTAAAATTCTACACGGAAACATAGCCTAATTCTTTCTTTTTGAATATTACTTCTTACTTGATCAACTTTTTTTATTAAAATAAGTTGCTCCTGTTCCTTTTTACTTGGGTATAAGGAATATTTAGGCTATTTTGACATGGAAGAAAAATTCTGTAACCATGAATAAATATCAGTTAAAAATGGATTTTTAGGGTCGTGGTCGAAGGGATCTGGTTTTAAATAGGACTTAAATCCCCGTTCCCTAATATTAATCATTTACTGTTTAAATACCATCGGTTGAAAGTATGTAGACGAATATTTTTATTTTCTTTCTTTAAAAAAAATAGTTTAAATGTTATTGAAGAATAGGCCTGTCCCGATTTAAAAATATTTCGTTGCCTAGTTTTCTCGTTGCCTAGTTTTCTCGTTGCCTAGTTTTCTCGTTGCCTAGTTTTCTCGTTGCCTAGTTTTTCTAAATTCATACAGAGAGAACGGCCGAAACGTTATAAACCTGCCAATAAAATGACAATTGGTATTCGTGAATGATGTACATAAGGTGTTTAATCAGTTCGAAATTCCAGGAAGAATTCTAAGGAGAAAAGTCCATGACGAAGTCAAACCGGAGAATACAAAAACCGAAACCTACTATACATCATAAGCAGAATGAGGACAAATAATCTAACTTGAGGATATGAGCGTTTAGCTTCTGCTATTCCGCCTGACTCCAGGATATTCCAATGACAAAGGCATTGTTGTCGGTGTTAGCATCATGCTGGCCTTTTGTATCCGGACGTTGCTACAATCAGCTGTGTGGAATTGTCTATACAAAGAACTGGTTTGAATATCTCTTCATTTATCTCTTTCCATCATCTTGATTTATGAGTGACCAGGTTGATGTTGCTGCTTCACAGTTGGATGCCCCCCGGGTCTGTAACCTCCATGGCTTGTCAAGTTTTCTTTAGAAATGAAGTAGCTGCTTTTCAATGGATACAATATGACCCGAATACATTACAATACAAAGACTATCATTTGGCAGCCGCTGGGCTAATTCTTAATGCGTCAGTGTATTTATTTATACTAGTGAGACCAGAGAAAAGTTCACTTAATAAAAGAAAATGATTTTAATAAATATTCTAATACGAACTTCGAATTGTAATGAGATTATATAGCAGATTTATTTGTGTGTGAGAGAGATATACGGAAAGAGAGAGAGGGGGTAAAGAAAAAATTTTACAAGATAAAACTATCCGGATAGAAAACGCTTTACCCGATTAAAAGAAGCAAGTTATGAGAAGAGATGGGATAAGAATTAAAATTATACAAGAACTTTATTAGATTCACACATACGTTTGTTTATTTTAGTCAGCACTATTGTGCTTTTTACTGAATTGATTTATTGTTATTTACTTGTTGGAATACTCCCTTTTTCTTTGTATTAAGCCTCCAATAATCTGTGTTGGTATAATCGAAGTGTTTATATAACTTTTTTAGTGGTAATATTTAAATATATCTTATTCCTTGGTTTTTCCTTTACTTTTCGCTACATTTACAAAAAAAACTTTAAAAACCTTTTTCTTGCTCACTTTTCTTTCTGACTCAGTACCATTTTTCATCTGCCCTTTATATTTTTTCTATGCTCTCAATTCTCTTCCTAATATAATTCCCCGCTAACTTTTTTTATTTCTAATGTAAAATTTAAATCGATGTCTCTTTTGCCGAGGCTTTTGTGTATTGCCGATCTTTTATGTTTGATAAGCATTTAAATGTGAAATACAAGGACCTAAAGAATCTTGCCCTTCTTTTTTGACCTATCACAGTAACTTACCGACCCGTCTCCCAGATCGAAAACCAGGCAACGAGAAAACTAGGCAAGGAAAAAGTTTTAAATAGGGATACGCCTATTCTTCAATAACATAAACTTGTTTTTTTTTTTTTTTGTTTTTTTTTAAGAAAATAAAAATATTCGTCTACATACTTTCAATCGATATTTTTTAAACAGTAAATGATTAATAATATTAGGGAACGGGGTTTAACTCCTATTTAAAACCAGACCCCTTCAAGCACGACCCTAAAAATCCATTTTAACTGATATTTATTGATGGTTATCGAATTTTCTTCCATGTCAAAATAGCTAAATTTCAGACGAAACTTCTCTTTTAGATTTATTTCTTACTACAGTTATCGAGGATTGTGTACCAACTGCTCATAGCTCACTCGGAAATGCTAATCACGCTGTGATACTAGTAGAAATCCTAACCCTAACCCCTAAACTTTGGACTCCCAGTTGAAGATCATTACTCAAAACGTAAAGCGGCTTGAAAAAGGTTGACTGAAAAACCATCAAGAATCACTTCCGAAACGCCCCATGGACTAGTATCTTATCTCTTCCTGTGAAACTCTGTACAAATGAGGTTAGTGAATGGTTCAAAGCGCAATTAAAGCACATATAACACAGACGTTCTTTAGCAAACTACACTTTACCCTCAATGTTTCATTTCTACCTGTCCAGCTACCATCGCTCAAAGACACCATGCACACCACAGACTTATCCGACATTAATTCAATACATCTAAGAAAAAGTTTCTAGAAGCAAAAAAATCATTGGAAAAGTAAAATAATCGCAACCAAGACAAAGAATTCCGAAGTCACCAGAAAACGCATGGAGTCGCAAAAATGAAGAAATCGTGATTTCTCGAAAATTTTTAAGTGTAGTAAATAATGGGTAATCAAGAATTCCCCCGCTATCCAACAACTTTGATATTGTTTGCATGGCAACCGAAAGGGCAAGTTTGCATGGCAACCCAAAAGGCAAATTTGCTTGTCCGACAGTTTGCCTCCAAGTCCAGTTTATATTCAACAAAGTATCTCCTCCCAAATTTCCCTTTGCGGACAGAAGCTACATTCAATGAACTGAAAATTACCCCCGTCCATTTTCGCGATGCCATAAAATAGCTCCTAATAGATAAACTTTTTTTCCGGCCGACAGTACGGATTAAAGCATTCATATCCGAACATATACACCATGCACTGAATAATACAGAAGCGGCTTAGACATATCTAAAGCCTTTGACAGCGGTTGGCATGATAGTCTTTAAATCAAACTTTAATCATATGGTATTACTAGCCGAATACTTGACATAATCAAATGCTTCTTAGAAAAGATAAAAAAAAACAGGTTGTCCTTGATGGTCGTACACCAAAATTGATATTGATGCCCTTTATGATATAAATGCGAGTGTGCCAAAAAGGTCGATCCTTTTCTCTTTATTTCTGATATTCATAAATTACCTCTTCGATGAAATCATCTCTGGGATTGGAATATTTGCTGATGACACTACGCTATATGTCACTAAAGTGAAAAAGCACAGATTTCTAAGAAAATGGCTAAAATCTTAGAGAAAGACCTCCAGTCTGTACTGTAATGTTCAATGCCAAGACTAAGCTTCTGCCCTTTAATGATTACAAGAAACCCCCTCGACCACTGATTGCTATGGTTAATTATACTCTACTTAAAAGTATTTCGTTCAAACTCTTAGACTTAACATTCACGGGCAACATGAACAAAAACCAATAAATGGAGATAATTGCCAAAGTTGATGCCAAGATTGTGGGCTCTCTCCACCGTGATAGTTGACTCACAATTGAAAGTATCTTGTAACTCTACAAAGCCATAATTCGACCATGCATGAAATATTGTTTCCACATCTGGGTTGACGTATCTTCCACTAATCTTTTGAACCTAGACAGGGTTCAAAAAAGAGTCGCTAATTTAGTAGGTCCCGCACTAGCGACCAAATCCAACCTTAGTTCAGTCATCGAAATTTGGTACCTCTGTGCCTGTATTACAAGTATTTTAATGGAATATGCTGTGACGAAGTTAAGGCCCTTGTAATCCCTCAACATAAATACCCCCGGCAAATCCGCTAAGCAGCAAAATCCCACTCTTATACTGTAGAAATCCTTTGATGCGGCAATCTTTCTACTCGAATCTTTCTACTCGAATCTTTCTACTCGAATCTTTCTACTCGAATCTTTCTACTCGAATCTTTCTACTCGAATCTTTCTACTCGAATCTTTCTACTCGAATCTTTCTACTCGAATCTTTCTACTCGAATCTTTCTACTCGAATCTTTCTACTCGAATCTTTCTACTCGAATCTTTCTACTCGAATCTTTCTACTCGAATCTTTCTACTCGAATCTTTCTACTCGAATCTTTCTACTCGAATCTTTCTACTCGAATCTTTCTACTCGAATAGTTTCTTCACTTGAACTGCTAGATTTTGGAATATGCTTCCTCGACTGTACTGACATGGATGTTCAACTGTAATTTGAACATATCTATCTGCTCAATTTCCTATATAGTATCCTGTAAATTTGGTCCCACATAGTAGCACTTTACGACAAAGTGTCAAAGCCTATTTTTGTGTAAAATAAGTTTGATAAAAGTGTGATATATTCTTCGCCTTCGGGGCGTGTTGTTAGGGTTAAGTCTTCAAACCCTGGATCCTTGGGTCTTAGGTTGATCGCTGGTAGTTTCAGTTGTGCTGACGTTTCGTATAACGACGAAACATATGTCAGTAGCTCATATATATATATATATATATATATATATGTGTGTGTGTGTGTGTGTGCATGCATTACTCCAATAGAACCAGTTTTGTTGAAGTCATCCTGCTGATAATATTGTTTTTATCAACACAAAGGTAAATCATCTTCCGTTTTTATTTTTTATAACGATCTTTCACTTTCTTGTTAGTTCCTTACATTAAGCGCTTTCTCGCATTGTCTAGAGTGATTTCCACAATATATATAGTTTTTTTTGTTTCGATAAAGAAAACAACTTTTCCCTAATTAGATCGTAGTTATATATATATATATATATATATATATATATATATATATATATATATATATATAATCTCAAGTTATACTGAAACATTTTTATTTCTTCAAATCAAGACTTGTCTGCATGAACTTGACTGTTCGACCTCAATAAATTGTGTACTTCTATTTTAAGTTTAGCTCAATGGCTCCCATAAATTAAAGAAAAAACGAATAACACGCACTGTAAGTTATTGTTCATTTTGTATTTTTTTATTCTGAAAATCTCACAATACTGGCAGGAATATTTTAAGAATTTTTTATCTTTTTCTAAGAAACAAAAACCAAATAGGTTTTGACTTCTTCTTCGCCTCCCAGCCAGTGAAGTATTGTCTTTGATTATTGCTTGTTCTTATATCTTGTACTACGCTTGATATTCTTGTAGTGCTGGAATGGTTAGTAGTTTCATTCTTTATTTTATCTTTTTTTATCTTTGGCTTCGGGCCAACATTTACATTTTGAACTGGGTAGAACAGACAACGGATTATGTTTATTGTTATTCTTTTGTAAAACTCCAGTAAACATATTTTCTCTGCATAAACTCCATTCTTGTGTGTCGTCAAAATCTGCGGCACAAATCAAAAGAGCAAAGTTGACTTTTATGAGAGAGATTAAGATGGAGACGGGCAGGGGAAAAGCCTTAAGACATTCGGTGGACAATTATATCCCAAGAGGAGGTTGTGAAATAAATCTGGCGGAATTTTCTACTTATAATCTATTTTGAGTTTAAGCCTTCATTTGTCTCCATCCACCTCTCTCTGTCTACCTTTGTCGCACTCGTTACTTCTAGCCTTTCCGTTTATCTCTTTTCTCCGGTGTGCGTCTGTCTGTCTTTTCTCCGGTGTGCGTCTGTCTGTCTTTTCTCCGGTGTGCGTCTGTCTGTCTCTGTGTCTGTCTTTGATGTGTGGCGTCTATCTTTTTTCTGTGCGGGCGAAAGCAAAAAAAAAAAAATAATAAAAAACAGGAACCCACAAAGTTGACACACAGAAATCCCTATTTTTAATGTTTTCAATTTTTCCATATTTCATAGTCGATCTCTTTTGTGTTGCACTGAAGATTTCGATACCATTTGAAAATGTACACAATAGATTGAATGAATTAAAACGGAAGAGTGCAATACTATGCTACAACTCTTTACTCAAATAATGCGCTGATGTAACGTCTTAATCTATTAGTGCAAACATTTTACATTTTGAATACCAAAAACTGCGCACATAAACATTCGTAATTACTTTTAATGTAACAGACATCAATGTAAATAAGTGCAGTATGTAATTGTACACCTAGCCAGAATTATACTTCACTCTTTAATAAATGGCGATGTGTAATTATTCGTGTGTGTTTGTGTATTATTTGTCCCGTAACAAACAAATATTAATGAGTGAAAAAAAAGTAATAAAATCTCATTTCGTATTTAGAGGAATTGAGAATACAAGGAACAATAAGACAACTCCGCATTTCAGCGTTTGTTTTGTGTTTGGTATACCGATTTAAACGATTTTTCTTTTTTTTTTTATTCCACTGATTCAAAGGCTAGTCCATATGGAAATAAATGCGAACATTGGCGGAGGATAATTTTCCAGTCATATTTTATGGACAGTGTACATTTGTAATAAGATGAGAAAATAATTTTTTATTTGTGTTGAAAGAAAAGCATTTATTTCGCACTCCACTTTAGCTTCATTATATGAAGATATTTTTTTAATTAAAAGCCCCAAAAAGAAAGTAAAACGTAATCACCCCCGCGTTCAGGTGATGTGGAGGGAAATTATAGAATAACTGCAACTATAAAAAAAAAAAATGTGCGTCTGCATTGGAATGCCATAAAACTGGATTTGTTGTTTACAAATCGACACAACTAGGAGGGTAGAGTGTTTATAAGATATCTTACTTCTTTCCACAAAACATACGCACACACACACACACGCGCGAGTATTTACGAGAGTCGTTCCAGAACTAACCCATGTTATTTTTTTCACTAACATAAAAGTTGAAGAGCTA
>NC_136484.1:186518017-186743017 GCF_053919585.1 Euprymna scolopes | reverse complement strand
TGCCGAATCGGCATTCAATGACTCCGTCGCTTCCAGAACTCCGGATTTCTATGCTAATGGGATAAATAAACTTTCTCGTTGGCAAAAATGTGTCGATTCTAATTGTTCTTATTTCGATTGATAATTTTTTTTATGAAAGGAGTTATGATCTTTTGAAGTTGAACGCCAAAAACATTATTTTTGCACCACACTAATGTTAAAAAAATTTAAATGCTTACGAAACAAATTGTAACACATAAATTTATACACCATATGATTTTTTTAAATTTTATATTTATGCTTTTTTTGCAAAAAAGAAAATCTATATATGCACTCATATATATATATATATATGCACTCATCCATATATGTTGCATAATCGCGTTTGACCACCGAAATTAAGTGACGTCAAGGTTGTTCAGTACCAGATAGGTGATCATTTTATAATACCAGGAGCTGTCACAAGAACGACACCTCCTTGCAAAACAAAAATAACTGTAAACACTCAAAATTATCTCGCCTGAGACGAGATACACATGGGATTAGTGACCGCTTTAAAATCTCCTAAAAATAGGAATCTACTTAACCAGCATAGTGTATACAATTCAAAAAAAAAAAAAAGAAACATAATACACTAACATTTTGGGATAGGTTTTACTCATTACGCCATATTGCTGTCATCTTCAAAATGGAATTTGATAACTTTTCCGTAATCAAATTAGATGACTAATCTTGAAGCTTTCTCGTGCTATTAGATTAGCGGATTTGTAATCCTATAGCCAAATGAAAAATGACAAATGTCCGACGGGTTTAATTTTTTCTAATCTTAATAATAATTTGCGCTCCTTCACAATAAAGAAAAACTTGTATTATAAAATTGCTGTTAATCGTAAAAATCGACGCTTCCCTTTGTCAACCATTTTAATTTCAGTATTTCTTGTGCTGGCTTCTTCCCGAGACTCGTTAGCTTTTGTGGGTTTTCTGTCTTATGTTCTGTATTTGTTGCATTTTACTTCTATTGAAGTTCTCAAAAATCCAGGTGTCACATTTTCTGGGGCTAATACTTGATCTCTATATGAGATATATAAATATTTCAATACTCCATTAAAGTTCTCCTTTTATCGAAAAAATAGGGAGGTAATAAAGACGTTTCTCCTCTCTATTGACTATTTAAATACGTTATATCATATCTTTCTTGTGGTCTTTTGATATTACTGGACTTCAAGACAAGAGTTCATACTGTTACTAGAATTAACGTCACATTAGGTATAAACATCTGAAACTCTAAACCAATAATACTTATAGCAATTCTTATTAGACTGAGTCAGTGTTTGGCAGACATATAGTTCATTATATGGGCCATACAATTTATTTTTGTGATAAAGCAAAGCCTTTGGTAAAAAGTAAGAGTATTCTTCGGTGGTTGATAGTGTTTATAAAAAAACGTTAGAATTACACATTCTTCGTGTCAATGGATAAATATATTTTTTTAATTAGATGGTTTCGATATCGTATTGAAGTTTTCTCTGAAGAACTTACCACGAAACAGTAGTCTGCGAATGACGTACACGCATATTTGTAGAGTCCTGCAAAACCATTATTTTATTAGATTTGAAACCTATATTCTGTAAAGAGTTACATATGTCAGCTCTGCACGTAACTAGTAGGTTAATGGAATTTAATCAACTGGCACATCTCATGAATTGTAGAAATTCCTAGTTTCAGTGATTCCAAGGGTCGTAATTGGAGTCTTGAAACCTACTTAATCAAATTTTCTTCATGGGCGGAAGTTTCGTAATACTAAAATCCTGATTGCCATAAATAAACACTTATTTGGAAGCTCTACAAATATATACGAGAGTAACTAATAAACTTTAATGGTAAGCGAACTAATTCGGTGTTAATGTTCGCCTTACAATAAAGAACTCGTTCTTCTAATGTTCATGCGATCAAATGCTTGCCATAATATATTCTTTGGCAAACATTTATTGATGTCGCTTGATACATTTTACAAATAGGCATAAACGTCGACTTATTAACCCAAACAAATCGCCAAAATGTTTTCCTAATTAAGTTGCAGTTGCGCTAAATTACTTCATGATTTAGCAATTTAAATTATTCTTTGAAACTTAAATCTTTCTTTCTAAGTAATTTTTCTCAGAAATCTCATATTACTAATAAAAACCAGAAGATGTTGGTCTCCGAATGCTTGTGCTATGGATAAAGTCATATTTGACTTTAGGTTTTTTTTTAAGTTAAAGTTGAGCATATTTCATCGGAAGAAAACTGTTAATATTTCTAATTATAATTCTTTATAATAGTTACTGATGCAGTTATATGCAGTGACGTAATTGATACTATTTTCTTCTGGGAATTAAGACATTGTAGTATGCGATGCAGTATTGGTATTTTGCGTGCACACACACACACACACACACACATATATAATGCTTGTTATTCGATGCTAAATCTTAATTATCCTCAATGCTGCATATTTATCGTGTCAATTCGTTCTGATCTAAACGGTGTCTGAAACGATCGTACACTATCATTGATTCTTTTATACCTTTGTCTAGAGACATGTAAGATTACTAGACAAACTTATTAAATTAATTTACCCCACGTTAATTAATTATAGTTTTAAAGGATTAAAATCGTTTATTATTGAGCTCATCTTATATTTGAAGTATTCGGTGCGACTGGTGAGGAATTCATAGAATTTCTGAATTAGCTAAAATTTATATACATTTGTTCTACTTCTGATTTCAGATCGTCTTCACACACACACACACACACACACACACATATATATATATATATATATATATATATATACTCTGTACTGATTATTTTCGATGATTAAATAAAAGGGACTTACCGTTGACTTGGGAAGTTTATTTCGGAATTTATTTCAAATGGCTTTTTTTCTGACTTAGCTATTTGCTTTCGCGATTCCCCACATCACTTGAAAGTGTTCAACGGGAACTCTGTTTACTCACTAACTTTTGTGTGTCGTTATAGATTCATTTATTTATATTAAAATATACAAAAGCACACACGCTTTTAAGAGGAAGATCTATCTCTCTGCCTCCCCTTTAAACCTAAGTGCAACCGAATAAGATTAACGCAAGCTTCTATTTTCTTAACCCTTTCAATCCTTGTGGTTCACAGTAAAAGCAGTTGAATGATCTAATTTTATGCCTGGCGATGCCACAAGCTTTCAAGGAAAGTCACTTTCCTCCCCTCTTCTTATTGAGAAGCAGTAGCAGTCTAAAAATTAGTGAACGGTCATAACTAAACAATAAAGATGTGTCTCACGGCATTTGGAGGCCACTTTAAGTGTCATTCGGTGCGTTCTCAGCCGCGGGGGTGGAGAGTTTTGCAATAGTTCGCTTCTTTTCTGACTTAAAACTGTTGAAACCCCTCTGTTTTATGGCTTTAAAGAGTTTAGCATATCACGTAATCAGTAATTCAGTTTTAATCGGTCGTTTAAACGTTGCTTACAGTCATTTGTTTATGAAATGAAAACTTTATTTACGTAACGCCTTAATAACCTATGCATCATTCCCCAGTTCTTAACAGTAGCTCAGTGTATTAATAAACCGGCATTTGAATCATACACGTATATTCACTGTAAAATTTTAGAGTTTTCCCCATCGTTCATTTTTAGACTGATTATCTCTTTATTCTTTCCTTTGCTGTTTTGTTTTTCTTTTCTCGGCGTTATTTTTATGTCGTTTTTTTCTTTTGCCTTTGCGAATATTTACGTAAATGCACCAGATAAATAAGAACTTGCGGATATTTTCTGTTGTGGAGACGCCCACTAATTAACATAGGCGGGTGAGTGAGATATATAAAGGTATCAATCACCAATACCGGGGGAGTCAAATAGGCAAGACGCTTATGCTGCCTCCAGTAAGACATGCAACACGCCACCTGCCGGAATATCTCCAACTGAAGTATATCTGAAGACATGTAAATATGTATATAACTTTTCTTCCTAATATATTATTGTATATCTTTACTTTACACATTTTCGTACGTTCTTATTTACTTACTTCCACTTTAGGGCAGTTCGACACGACACCAGATTTAGTAAGGTGTAGTCTGAATTAGAATAAAAATTAAATCATATGCTAAGAACGCCTCTATCGTTGGTGAAAAGGAATTGCATCAGAATATTCTAATATAATGGGGCGTGGACGCAAATGCATGAGAAATGGTGTAACCTCAAAAAAAATACTATAAAATGAAAAGGGAATGTTAGAGAAGACGATCATGTAAGAGACGTGGTTGACTTCGCACCCTTAACAAGAAGTCACGCATGGCGGAAGCGTAAGGAATTAAATTTAATTACAAAAAACGAGTAAAGAGAAAAGTTATTACTTGGCCTATCTTCCTTGTGACGTATTCTGCTACAACGTGACTGTACCCTTTCAACGTAAAGCTGCAATTTGGTCAAACAGCCAAAGAAAATGTAGGTGCGAATACTTTTCTATTTAAGAGTGGTCCACTTCGATGAAGCGAGAGGTTGGAGTGGCCCAATCCGATCAATCTGCTGGTGACATCAGACCATGATACTTATAACTCCATTCCTAACCGTATAATCTAATCTGATTCTTAAAAATAAATCTAGACCTTTAATTTTCAAACCTCAGAATAAATAGAAGGTTGACTGAACGTCAAACGTGTTCAGAACAAAATTCCCAACCGTCGAAAAGCAATGTTTTATACGAGTAATATTTATACTCTCTCTGAAAATTTTCTTTCTAAAAGTAATATCTGGTTTATATACCGTCAAATAAACAAATGCTTCTAAATTAATGTTTTCTAACAGTAATATATAGTTTATAAGCGACAAAACAAACCATTCGGAGATTACTACCTTTTGGCGGTATAAAATAATTATTCTACTTGAATGATTTCATAAACGTTCGGTATTAAATAGCCGATACATCGTGGATATGTCGTAAAACTAAGTTGGAGTGTTATTGTATTAACGTTTCTACTGATATTTCCATTCTATGGTAATCGACTATTCAAATCTGTTTATTCCTTCCTTTTATATAACATTTGTTTACGGTAACAGTCTCAGTGCTCCATTTTGTACGATTGCAAACTTTAGAGCACACACATTTGTTCATTAAATTTTGACCTATATAAACATAATGTGCATCGGAAAGTGTACTACTATATATATATATATATATATATATATATATATATATATATATATATACATATACACACACACACACCCATTAAATTCAAAGATGTCACCTTCCTAATTTCGGATTTAGTAATCCTACCCATATTCCTTTTTTCTTCTGAGTAAGGGCAAGATTAATTCACAATTTTGCATAATAATTACATGAATAATTCTACGCTACGAAACTGGTGCTGTTAGGAATTATGCTTAAAGAAATAAACGGTAAGATGAATAATATCCTGACATTTGGAATATAGACTTTTCACACATACAGATATATAAGCGTATTAGTACAATTGCTTGATACTTTTTTTTCAACAAGTGTCACGACATGTCAATTTTGTCTGGAAAGTAATACCAGAGGAAATATTAACTCAAAGATTTTCTTTTCATCCCTTTATTTTTTTTTAATTTTTTGTTGTCCTGTAATCTTTATTTTGTTTCTTAAACGTTTGTATAAACGAGTTTGTGGAGCAGTTACAAATAGGTTTGTTAATTTGATATGCGCCATTTCTGAATGCAGTGGCTAACAGATTCATAACATAAGGAGACTTTACGATAGTTTAGTAGATAACGCGAACTAAGAACTTGGGTATGCTAAATTCGAATCGAATTCTTTTTTAGAAAACTTTCGGTACTTATGCATTTTAATTATTATGGACACTCATTTTTTTTTTTCATTTTCGAATAACTCCACTCTGAATAGGGTGAGAAAATTTAGAAACCTCAAAAAGATCAGAAATAGGTATACTTTCCAATAATCATTGTTTAAAACTTTTTTTTTTACATAGGAGTCATAATTTATCAAGGCCCGGAGGCAAATCGGGGATAAGGGTTAATAAGTGTACAGCAGTCAATGGAATAATAGTGAAGTAATCGTTAGTCGTAGAAATTCGGTAAATGTGACTATGTAAAGGGACGGCTCACCAAGAACTTGTTTACGTTGGACTTGAAGACGACCAAATTGTACCAGCTGGAAAGCAAGCAAACGGAAGAGTTCAACAGCCGTGCAGAAAGAGGCTTTGTTTATGAAATCTACGTTTAGGTTTAGGCATAGATAAATAGTGGGGGGGAATTATTAATAGTGTTTTCAATAAGACGAGTGTTTTTCGTGAAAGTCTGGCGAGTGGGGGGACATAGATGAGAGCTTAGACGAGTACTTGCCACAAAAATAACGACACGGGCTCGCACCGTCTTTTCTGTGGGGAAAGAAATGACAGGGAAGAGCAAAATGAGCATCCCCCGCTAGGCTACGATATCTATTTTGAACTTTGTCAAGGCAGGGTAAGATCTTTCTAGCAGCTCCTGTCCAGATGTAGCAACAGTACTCTATCCTTGGACGTACCTGGCTCTTATATAGGTAGAGAATTGTATCAAATTTCTACTGGAGCGGTAGAAGGATCCCACAATTTTTACAGCGACCATGGCAAAGGATTTGATGTAAGTGTTCCATTTCAGATCAAGAGTAAAGGTCAGATACAGAAGCTTGTCAAAACATGGGGTCTATCTAAGGCGAGAGGAATTCATTTCAATTGATGCCAGATGGGGATTAGAGCGTTGATTATGTAAAGATAGAAGCTTGGTTTTAGATTAATTAAAATTAAACAGCCACTTCTTTTCCCATTGTATCACATGCTCACGATCAGAGGAGAAATGGATCAGAATTTGGTCATTTACGGTCTTTGATGTAATGTATTTATAAGGTTTCATGATTTTCTTTTATTATGATGAGCTTTTTTTTTTCATATGACAACTTTCATTTATTTTCAGAATTTTCTATTCCTAAACTGTTCATTAAAAATCTTGTTTATAAAAATGTAATTTAGTATCATACGAAGCTTTGAACTTTCAAAAGAATTTCTTTTGAAAACCTTAAGATCTTCTTGAATTGTCTCCCGCTGTTGCAAAAAGAGTTGTCATCAAAAACTAAAACACAACTGACGAATATTGACAATATTCACGTAAAAATACTAATAAAAGAATCAAGTCGACAAAGTTGTAACGTACCGACTCATACGAATGTACTTCAACAACATATTTTCTATTACAGCAAGCTAATAATAATGTTATAACTAGGGCTATGACAATAGAATATTCTTTTAATTGTTTTGACTCTCAAGTATATATCCGACACAGATGATCGAGAACCACATCACTCTATGTATAAAAACATAAGACATTAACTGATATATACTCAATTAAAATAACGAAAAGACTATTCTCTTGTCATAGCCCTAGTTATAACGTTACATAAACGCTAGTATCAACAACATCCGGGTGTATTTTACTTGGTTCATTCATTTTCCTGGGTTAATTAAAAATGTTATAATTAAACCATGAAACAACTTTTGTTCCCTACTTGCATATCCAAAATCGAGACAAACGTCTTGAAAACCGACTGACAGTTTCTTTTTACATGGAAAGAGAGAATTCAATTATTAGAAAACTCGTCCTTAAAAAAACGCGACGTTTTCATTTATTTTCCTATGCTACCCCCCCCCTTTTTCATTTTTTTTAGTATCGTTGAATGACATTTTAACTAGGTGTCTTTTCTGTGACGAGATGTTTGATAGTGACCCGGACAATGGAACCTTCTCTTATATACCAGAAGGCGGGGTTGGGGTGGGGCTATTTGAATTTCTTGCCTCTTTTTTCCCCCCTTCTCTCTTTCTCCCAACTGGGTTTTCTTGCTCTTCTATATTCCGCCTCTCTCTTCTCTTATTTATTTCACTAGCTATCACTCTCCTACCCCACTCTATACTCCGCCTCTCCTCTCTGACCCTCCACCTCATATCCTCCCCCTTCCTTTCTCTATTTTCTTTTGTCCTCCCAATTATGAAGTTCATGCAATTTTCGACATATGACTCTTGTGGCCCTTTCTAAGCAGAACTCCCAGTGACAGTTTAGGATGCGACATGAAAAGGTCTTGTCATTTTCCTGCCTCAACCTCAGTTTTAACATTCTCTTTTTTTTTTTGTTTTTTTTTTTGTTTTTTTTTTGTTCTTTTTTTTTAATGAGTTATTTTGAGAATTTTCAATTTTATACATTTCAACTAATCCGTGCGTATATGTTGCTATTCAAAGCATATTTGATATTAACCTATCTCTCTTTTACCTCGAAGCATTTATATATCTACTAGTAAACATATTCGCTCACCTATTTCGTATATATTTTTCTCATTGTATCTTTATACTTTTATTTTATATTTTGGCTTTTTTTTGCCCCCATTCTTACGACTATTCCCCATACTTTCTGAGTAATCACTTCTCTACATACCTTTTGGGTCACTCCTCTATTGGTCTATTCATACTTTCTGGGCCGCGTCTTTCATTCTGGTCTCTCCGTACGTTTTAGACCACCCATCTCCTTGGTCTCTCCGTACGTTTTAGACCACCCATCTCCTTGGTCCCTCCGTACGTTTTAGACCACCCATCTCCTTGGTCTCTCCGTACGTTTTAGACCACCTATCTTTTGGTTTCGCCACACTATATTACACATCCTCGTAGTATCTCATTTTTTTTTTTTTTGCTTTCCTCTTTCTATGTGCATCACATTTTTTGTTTGTTTGTTTCAGCTTTCTTTATTTCATTCTCTTCGAATTTTCTCTATTTTATTGGTCTCTCATTGTTCTCACTTTCTCTGACTTTGTTTAATTCGTTCTCGGCTTTCTCCTCTTCCATTCTATTCTCCTACCTCCCTATACCTTTCTTTCTATTCTTCTCTCCCACTTCTCTCTTATTTGCATAGTTTATCACATTCATCTCGTTCGTTCTGCTGTCTGTACACTGTACAGGGCCACACCCTGTAATTCAGTAACGTAATGAGAACCATGATTTTCTGCAACAGACACCACGCACACTACACGCACACGCACACTACACGCACACACGCACGCACGCACACACACACAAACAAATATGCACACGCTTTCTGGCCATCTGTAAATACAATATTATTGCTAATTACCCGACGAAGTTGCTGTTAACAATTTCTTGGCTCGCACAACCAGCATTGTACGATCAGCTTCCTCCAAGAAATGTTCATTTCTGCGCCTAAAAGATAGAAAATTCAGTTAACGTCGAACCGATTATTTGTAGCCGTTGTCTGTACTCGTTGTTATCTTCACGTTCACTTTGTTTATTCTTCTACAATGTGCAGAAGCAAAATAAAGCCGCTATCGAAACCATAGATTACTAAGTTTTTTTTTTCACCAACAAGACAATGGACGATGGCTAATTTATCTTTCGCTTTTGTTTTTATTGTGATGCGATACAAAAAAAAAAAAAAAAAAAAAAAAACGAACTTTATTATTCGATTCATTTTGGAGAAATAAATTGTTTTGATTATTCTTCGATGCGACTAGCACTTTAAGAGGTACATCGATCGGTCGTTGGCTCTTTTGTTTGAAATAAGATTGTTTTCATTAAACGCGTATATCGAATGGACGCATCTTAATGTTAATTTATTGTTTTGTTTTATTGTCTTGCAATTCGATTTGCGTTTCTGTTGTTGCAATACAGATACTAGTCCCGCCCGTGAAAAGGCGGAATATTATTACGTTAATAGATATTTTACGTAAGTGGAGTATAAGAATTGCAATAAAAATAAAGTAATTTTTAATATTTTATCTCTACATGAAATAAAATTATCACGTGTGAAGTTACTTTTCCACTTGTCATGATGAAAAAACAACTTTTAATCTATTGCTGATAATTAAGTTTCGACTCCTTTTGAAATTGATAATTACGTTTCGACTCTTTTTGAAATTGATAATTACGTTTCGACTCTTTTTGAAATTGATAATTACGTTTCGACTCCTTTTGAAATTGATAATTACATTTCGACTCCTTTTGAAATTGATAATTACGTTTGGACTCCTTTTGAAATTGATAATTACGTTTGGACTCTTTTTGAAATTGATAATTACGTTTGGACTCTTTTTGAAATTGATAATTACGTTTGGACTCTTTTTGAAATTGATAATTACGTTTGGACTCTTTTTGAAATTGATAATTACGTTTGGACTCTTTTTGAAATTGATAATTACGTTTGGACTCTTTTTGAAATTGATAATTACGTTTGGACTCTTTTTGAAATTGATAATTACGTTTGGACTCTTTTTGAAATTGATAATTACGTTTGGACTCTTTTTGAAATTGATAATTACGTTTGGACTCTTTTTGAAATTGATAATTACGTTTGGACTCTTTTTGAAATTGATAATTACGTTTGGACTCTTTTTGAAATTGATAATTACGTTTCGGGATTTAAGTTTCGTAAACTCCCCCGTATTCAAATCTTGAAACGTTCAGAAGCTATTTACATGAACAAATTTAATCCGTGACTACATAAGCATCACAGCAAAATTTGTTTTATAAGAAATTGACTTAATTTATTTATGTGTATGCGATACTGTTATACTTTTACTTTTTAAACAATTTTAAATATACTTAGTAATTTAAAATTAAGGTAAAAAAATCCGAAGCAGCAATAGACATGTATAGCTTTTTATAAGTTTAATTTTTAGTTAGGAGTCATTACTTATCCTCGAGTGGCTTTCAGGTCTTGATAAACGTTAATTCTCGCAAGGTGGTAGTATAGTAATCGTTGATGGTGTAAATTGGGTAGAATTTGATTATTTATGGGGACGGCTCAACAAGAACTTGTTTACATTGAATTTGACGACTACCATGTTTTATTCAACCGGGAAGCAGGCCAGCGGAACAGTGTTCCACAGGCGGGCAGTTCTGCTTTGTTCATGGAATCTGCGTTTAAATTTAGGTACAGATAGTGGGGTGGATCGTATATAGTGGTTGTAGTTAATCGAGTGTCTTTTGTGAAAGTTTGACAAGGAGAAAAGATTGGAGTTTAACCTTTTATGCGATTTGAATCGTCTTATTCGAATTCTGTTGCGTCATTACAGCGTATTATTTCGTTTCTTCATCTTATGCCTTTTCGTCGGACGGTTAGTTTTAATCTCTGGTTTTAAACTGCAAATATGACTACACGGGTAATTAAACGGTTCGTTGGAATTTAATCGTTACCTTCAACTCATTTGCACATATTGCAAAACGAGTTTCTGAACTTAAATGGTAAAATCTCAAGCAAATGTTTTAACGTCAATTTTCGTATTTCATTTAGTATTTTTGTAAAAAGCTTTGGTTGATCTGATGCCAAATCTCAATAGACGGTTCATTATTAGAATTTCTTTTTTTTTTTACTCATTGTTGAAGTGAACAAATTGTGTACCTTTCCCAGCTGTATCAGTAAGAAAGTGAATACAACTTAGCGATTAGGGGTCGGTCCCTAAATAATTTTCTGAAATTGAAAATCCCTATTTACATATAAATGACACGTTATCTGTGTGTGGGTGTGATTTTCTTTCCTATAAACTCCGAAAATGCTGGATCGATTTTGTTGAAATTTCACACAAATATACCTTATGTCTGCAGAGTGTTCTTAGATTTTGTATCGAAATGTCTTATATAAGTATCGAAAGTCGATAATCAAAAAAAGAAATCTGACTAAAGATGAACAGGTCGATTTTAACCAAAGTCAACGCCCTTCTACAGCCAAACATCACAAGTGCATTTGTAAAACTATCAAAAGGTTATTTGATAAAACTGGTGCGTTTGAAATGAATGTTTATTGGGAAGACGATTGAATCATAAGTGACTTGTATTTTACACTTTAATTTAAGCCATTATTTGGAAGTTTTATCAAATATTATTTCCCACCGGACTACAACTTGGATGTCTTCAAGTCCAACATAAACAAATTCATGATAAACCGCCCCCTTAAGTAATCCACTTTATATAATCTCCGTTACTATCACTACGATATTATCTCATTGATTACTGCACACGCAATAACCCTTATCTCCGAGTGACCCCCAGGCCTTGATAAGTGGTGACTTCCACGTAAAAAAAAAACCCAAAAAACAATATATTGTGGACCGATTTACTGCGGGGGAGAGGGGGGTGAAGATGCTTTTCAGTGCACCGCGGTTGATCCCCGACTAGCGCAGGCAATCGATCGATTGGATTGAAAAATGAGCGATTTCACAGATTTCGATGAAAATAAAAGTATTGAAAGTGTAATATTCATTGATCCTCGTTCAAACATCGGGTCTCCTTGCTAATATATGATAAATGCATAATTCGATAAAATATGATTATTTGATTAAATTTCAATTGCATGCAGCAGGGTTCATGTAAACGTTTTATTATCGTTTTATTCTAAATCGTTATATGAATGTTTGTGGATAGAACCAAAGCATTATGAAATTTCTTTTGGTGTCCTATTTACTTGACAAACCGGAAGAAGGCTCGATGTCTTCTCCCGAATTAGAAACTGGATTAGCTTGTTGATGCCATAGTCGTTTATCAATCACGTGATAAAGTTTTATTAGTTGTACCTATTTACAATGCCTCCCCACGGGACAGAGTTAGACACCAGGGTCGTTTTTTTAACGTGGAGAAAAGGTACAAAAATAAAAATTGTCTCGGTCGTGAAGGCTTTCTCCTCCACTGAAAGAGAACGAGAAATGGAAATGCCGCATCTGAAGAACAGATACTACACTTTGATCCTGGCCAAAAAGCCAAGTATTAGTTGTAACAGCATTCTTGAAAATTATCGTTTTTCGAAGTTATGAAAGCATTTTAAATTCGGAACTTCTAGCGTTCCTATGTTATGAATTAATAAACCCTCGCAGCTTACAATTTTAATTAATTCGATCCCCCTTAATTACTATAGTCCAACATCTTATTTTATAAAATGTTCTATTGTTCTCACTTTTATAACTAATTTCTGTTGCCTTTCATAAAAATTACATGACACAACTTTGTTTGAAATCTAGCGGTAGCTTTAGAGCCTGTAGAGAGGATATTACACATTATTCATTATATAAAGTTATGAATAAATACAAGCATTAGTTTTATTTGCCTTCCTTGTCACTTTCTCTTTTCTTTATTTATTCGAGGTTTATGTCGCCTTTTATCAGTTCTTCATCGATCTCGCCGTCCGAGCTTCACGTTGGCTTTGAAATCCTCATCAATCATTTGATTCTTGCAAATTTTATTTACATATATTTTTCTTTAAACTATCATCAATTTATCATTTGCATTCTTATATACTTCATATTTTATTCGCGCCATACAATTTTCTACGTGCTCAAAAAATATAGTTAATAGTTATAGAACACTTTCCAATAAGCAGTAATACTTTGTTATATCAGTATTTAGTCAATAGAAGAGTTTCTCTCTCTTTCTCTCTCTGTGTGACACAAACATATATATATATATATATATATATATATATATATATATATATATATATATATATATAGCAAAACTGGTAATTAGTAAAATCCTGAAGAAGGTGCGCAATACTATTGCAGAGCAAATATATATTACCGTTTTATGTTTTAGTTACACATGTTTCTGCTACCGGATCGTATTTGCGATCCAGCAACTTCGTCAGACTTGAACAGAAGTGCTTGTTATGATTTTTAAAGACAATATTAGAAGAGACGATGAAAAAAAGGGGGTGGGGATCTCAATTTTGATCTGACAACATTTAAGTTTTAAGATTTAACAATTAAATAAATTTAAAAAAAAAAAACAGAACACGGGTGAAGTTGAGTTAAAAACTTTAGCCAGATAGGCACGGATTTCGAGTGTATGGAGAAGAGAGAGAGGGGAAGGTGAAGAGAGAAGACGGGTGAGTTAATGTTGTCGTGGTGTCATGAAGTTTGGCACGTTAATGATTTACGCGGATTAGTGGGCGGAAGGACCTTGTTTGGAGTAACTAATATATATATATATATATATATATATATATATATATATAAAGCTGAATGTCTGTGTGTGTCTGGTCACGAATAGGCTCCTATGTGGTTGGCTATTTTTAAAAACTACTTACATATAACGATATATGTATCGAGACACAGGAATGGTAATGTTTGATCTGGCAGAACGGTGGTTCATTAAAATTGTGTGGTCTGCGTTCGTGCCTGTTCCACAAAGTATGGAAATAAAAAAATTTTTAAAAAAACGTTTACAAATGTTTTTGGTTTTGATATAGATGTACATAATAATACTTTGATAAGTATATATATATATATATATATATATATATATATATATATATAAAGGATGTTTTTAGAAGCTGAGAACTTTGAATGAAAATAAAGCAATACCCGGTATTAAACGTATCGTTAAATTCCTCTAAAATTAACGAAGTAAAGAAAAAAAAACGGAAAGAAACTAAGATATTTTAATGCGAATATTTTTTTCTAAACCGTTTACTTCTTGTAAGTATTAATAAAAAATAAAAATACTCGAGCTGGGATCGAAATCAAAACCTTAAGACAGTAAATAAAATACGATAACCAGTTTTCCAACTACTTATTCTTAACATAAGTAATCTGTAATGTGAACTATTCACGCATGCGCATTCGTGAAACAGCAAACAAACCGATGACTACAACGACACCAAATTTTTTCAATTTTGATCACTTTGCTACTATTTTTCAGATAAGTTTTTCAAATGTCTGAATATCCTATATAGCAAATTTCAAGCTAGTAGATCAAAAATTCGTTGAGTATAAAAGTTGAGAAGTGTCCACGTACACATTCTCCTTTTTTAATTATCTATATATATATATATATATATATATATATATATATATATGAGAGAGAGAGAGAGAGAGAGAGATTTAGAAAATTGTTTTCTTTGACAAGGAATTATATTTAGTAAATGTTGTTCGATCTAAAAAGTTTGATGGGTCGTATACCAAACTACTAAATATCTTATTACATGGCAGTACTTTTTTGCACACTTGCATCTGTTGTTGATCTCGGTCTCTCCAAGTCGTCTTTAGTATCTGATAACTAGAGGAAACTACATAAACATTAGCGACATTATTACGTGAAAGTGCTATGGAACAACTGGATTCAAACGTAATACACTTAATAACTCATTCCTCTGCTTCTTGTTTACATCAAAACTATCATGTCATAATGAAAATATAATATAACGTCAAAATAATTGACACGCACATATAGCAACACACATCAAACTATCTCTTCGTGACTATACTGTTTTTCCCTATTACCGACACTCAAAGTACCCGTACACATATCCCTCAATACACCGAAGGTCGAACGTATAACCTAATTATCTGTTCTTTTAGCTAAATTATAAGAAATATGTATTCCGATACGTCCAAAAAAACTAATAGGGAAAAATATAAATATTTTATATTTTTTAAAATTATTTTCATAGTTATATATTATGATTGCCACTTCTTGACAGCTTGTATCGTCAGATTAATTTCGAGCGTTTATATGCATGTTGGTCAATTTGAAGCACCTGTCAGTCTCCTTCGGATACTCTAGAAGGTTACCCTTCCGCTGGAACAGGTTGGAATCTGGTGCCGATAGGTTTTCCTTCCAGTAGGTGGGCTAAGTTTTAGCAGATAACGCATTTAGCGTTGATGGCATGATATCCTCACTTGCAGCTCATACAGTTACGATTTATGCTGCTCCTGCTTGTCAGGGACTATAACTGTTGAAGCTGTGCAGCTAGATTAGCAACTACCCAAAGTCCAGAATCGAACCTACAACTATCTAGTTGATAGTCGACAGTTCTACCCACTGGCTCATGAAATCGGCGTCACAATCGATTTCATCAAATGTCTCTCACATATATTGACCGTTACTTCTGCAGTGCTTTGTTTGTTTTTGTTTGTTTTTTTTATTTACAAAGCTTTCAGTTACGCTAATGAAGTAGCGGACGAAATAATTCATGACAGTGCTCAGCCCCCAAAAGGGGAAGGGCGTTATATAACAGTTGTGTGTATAATGTGTGTGCGCGCGCATTTTAAAAATCTGCATACACGCACGCGCGCTTATTTCTGATATATGGATACTATTAATCTTCATAAACCGAATAAACGCCAAACTATTTATCGCCAAGGGGTTTGCCTCTTATACATTTGATATGGTAATAAGACTAGATTACACGAGATTATTCAGATAAAGTTTACAAATTGCATTAATAATTTGCTTTTAATATTCCCGTTGCGATGTAAACTTGTAGAAGACCAAGAAAAAAGTTGAAGCTGGCTCCGTTACCTTTAAGGCATTTACTTGTAAAATGAGGTTTTTCAGTTATGGAAGTCCCTAATAACTTCTAATCTCTTGCGCTTCTCCAACGTTTACGAATACCGCCTCAGGATTTTAATATAAAATGCAAATAACACATGAGTTTATTTTAAATGTCTTTTGCATTTATTTTACAGTATTTAGCAATCGTTTCTCTTCATATTCTTTATGTATACACGTTTAAGGATGTTCTTTTCATTTCTGTAGTTTATTTACGAACGCATGTATATTACTCAAACCCTCTATAAAAATATAGATTTAACACTGTATACAAAATATTCAAATCGTTGGAATTAAAAAAAAATAGAAATAGGGAGATAAAATATCTGAAACTTCATTTTTAACAAAAACGCATCAATTGTTATAAAAACGGAAAGTAAAAGGACAAAAACAAAAAAAAAATATCGCATAAGTTAATTTTTAGAAATCGCTCCAGACAAAGTATGAAGCCATTTGATGTGACTAAAAAGAAAAATGAAAGTTCAAGATCCAAAAACTAATCATCGATAAATGCTATCTGAATAGATTCTAACTCAGAAAACAGCAATTTTCCCCTTTTGTCCGAAACATTTCACATGGAATGTGAGGACTAAAGGATAAAAAGATGGTGATAGTTACAATGCGACTGAAAGCAAACGCAAGGTCCACATTCTACTCTTAATATCAGGATGGATGTCTTTCTCCAATTCATTAAAAACTGCATGAGATTGTCGAATGTCTACGTGCTTTATCTTTACTCCTAAGCACCGAAAATGGTTTCGTTTCACATTGTGTGAGGGCATGGATATATCTATATACATACTAACTGAACGGCCGGCGCTGCCCTGTCGTACAATACGCTTAAACATGATATTTTAATTTATGCAGATAGTTTAATTCTATTGATTATTATATATTACATGGATTAATTTGCCAGGTGGACTAATTCGCAGAAAAAAACAATGTTCATCAAATTCCGTCTGTATTTGTTTACAATATTACGTAATGCCCTAGAAAAGTCACTTCTGATTAATGCTTAGTTTTTAATATGCACACGAAGAAATGATTTGTGGCAATTTTAAATGGCACCTCTTTTTTCGTAACTAGAACTCATTAAGAAGAAAAAAAAAGGGCGAAGTGTACTCTGGCTTCAACAGGGGATACATCGATCTGTAGCTGAATGTTCTACCATTGAGTTTTATCTCCAGATGATTTATTTCCCTTGGCCGGTGTAACGTAAAATATTTCCTGAAAAAATTCTTTTGTCTATAAGAGACTATTTTAGGGATCTGATTTCAATACTTATCGTAATAATTTCCGTACAAAACATACCTAAGAACACTGCCAAACATATAAATTAACTTTGTGAAATTTGCAAAAGATAGTCTCAGTCGTTTCGGAACCTATGGGAAGTAACTCATACAAACACACGTATATATTAGAGAAATAAATACACAAATCGAAGAATGTCCACACTCGTATTGCAAATAGGGTTTGGTATTGCTAAACTAGGTTAGTCTCCCAGAGGCATTAGGAACACTTCAAAGTAGTTTAGGCAATGTAAAAATCTGAATTTTAAATAAAAACTGCTTTCATAATTCACTTTCCTCGGTTACTTCATTTTAAATCATGTGAAGAGAAAATAATCTCGTTTTATGAGCGAAATTCAACAAAAACATATTTGTATTCTGTTTTATCATTTGTCTTGGCAATTGCTATATTTATACTTACCTTATCTTTTTTTATGTTGTAACAAGAAATGTCTCTAAGTTCTTTAGTATGTGTATGCCCCTCCCCTCGATTTTATTTTAGCAGACGAGACGATTGCCTCGTTTTCCTCATGGAGCGTGGGTTCTGTTCACAGGAATTACAAGTGCCAAGAAATACGCTTTCCTAAATATGAAATTAACTTGCTTATCGTTTTTATTGTCTTTATCATTCGTTATGTGTCAAGCGTGTGTTCTTTTGCACGGAAGTTAGACTTGGAACCCCTATGTGACTGGAATGTTGGCTCAATGTTTTCCATATGGGAGGCTTTCGGCATATCAGCAGAATCAGCTGAGAATACCACGTGCTGTTTAGTGGAACCCTGCAACGATCGCACATGCGTACATGTTACATATTACGTAGCTGTAATAAGCTTTTGGATTTAGGTGTTTGCTCAATACAGATTATATTAGACAAAGTTTTGCCCCGTTTCACTTGTCCCGATGTAAGAATATAGACTCCTCTATTCTGATTGGTACAATATTTCTGATAAACAGTTGGCAGCAGTATTAGACCCACAGGTAGTTGACTTTTGACTACGAAAATTAAATTCCTGGTCATATCGTGCGACCTAATTCATGATCATTGAAAGTGGGTTGCGATGGTCACAAACACTGAATATTTGCGGGAAAACTACAGCAGTCCAACCAGACTAATAGCAGTTACAAATATATTTTTTAAACCTGAATAGGACTTGAATGTTAAACAGATGCAAAGATTCATGTAAATTCGCAATATATCTATATAATTATAAGACTTTGTGGACCGTTCCAACGTCCTTCCTTGATTCTTGTGCATGTATATAGATAACCTAACTAGATCGAATCATACTTTCCTCGCCTTCTCATCCCTACTTTACCCCCCAAACCTCTGTCCATTCATAAATTATACCCCCCTTTTCTTTCAAAATATAATCCACACTCTTATTTCTTTATATACAAAACGAATTGAACTGTGATTCTTGTTTCAATAAGTTTTCCTTCTTTGGTCTGACGAGGTGGGTCTCTTTGAATAGAGACTCTAGTGAAACATGTATGTACATATGTCACTAATGTTTGTATAATAAACAGACATAATATATATATTATCACATTAAAATCTAGATAAGGCGTCTTCACGAATTTACTGAAAGAAATCATCGGATTCAATGTCATAACTAATACGTTAATGTTAAAAAACAATACTTATCTGGTATTTGTTTTAGTTTAGATTCTAGCTGATGGCACCCAAGTTATTTCTTTTTAGAACTTTTGAAATCCCTACTTTATATTTAGTACAATATAATAATCAATACAGGCTTGGCTCTATAATAATAAATACGAATCTGCATTAATTAAAATATATTTAAACGTATTTTACGACCGGGCAAGCTCTAGTGTGTGTGTGTGTGTGTATATATATATATATATATATATATATATATATATATGCATGTATGGTTTAATGTCGTATTTTACTATTATGATAGTAGATACCACTACATTTATGAACTCTTGAGAACGGGAAGTGTTAATGAATCAATAAGTCCACATTTCTATGATTGTAAATTGTAGTGTAAAGTTTGTCATTATTTCTCTTTCATATATTTGTTTCAATGAAACAAAAGGAATGAACATCTATTCTATAGAACTAGTGGCGTGAAGATCTGATTTCCAAAGTCAATATCTTGATTGTAGGCTTCAAAGACACAAGAAATACAGAGAAATACAGAGAAACACAGCGAAATACAGAGAAATACTGGTAAAAAATGGAGTTTAAATGAAACCGAATGCCCCCTTTTCATTATATTTCTGGAATACCCTCCCTTTACACGCCATTGTACAGCATCGTCCTGTGTTAATGATAATGCAGCTCTTCTCTCGATTGAATTAAAATAAACAAACGTTTCGTTCATGCTAGACCCAGACAACAAGGAAGACGACATCAATGGTGGTTATGAATAACAAAACAGTGTTGTTTTTATTCGTAATTCAATCTCTTGTAAGTTCGTGTTATGAAGACAAGCGAAGCCGATTCAAAGTAAAAACAAAAACTAAAGACTGTAACAGTACAGGTCTTCGTATTTCGCTTTTTATCTTCTGTTTTTCGGAATAATCATCTACAACTTTACACTATCACTTTTGAATATTTTCTTGTTTACTCGAAAACAGCGAAATACAATAAAAATTCGCTTCAGATTTTTTTAGAAGAATTGAAGAATCTTCTATTTGCATTATTTGGATTACGGTTCTAATCATTCATATTCGTACACCATTCGTGCAGGTCCGTCTTTCAGGACTATGCAACCTAAACAGAATTTCGAACTGCGACCTTGATTAAACACACGAGCCTAGATTGTTCTCGTTTCGTCAGCCATGATGGAATAGAAGTTGCAAGTAATTTTTCCCTATTGATGGAAGTTTTCACAACTAGACAAGAACATATTTCATTGGTCGGTTCATTCAAATTGCTGGTTTGACAATTAGAATATATTTAACTCTAGTAACCGATGGACAAAGCCCCTAAAGAAATGAAAGGACACTTCTACGAATCTAATGTATCGCAAATGAATTATAATGTAATATTTTAAGATTTAAAAATTGTACTCTTATCGAATATTACTAACAGATAAATCGGACAAATAAATCAAGATTCATGAAAATGTCGTTTATCTCGGTGTTGTAACATTAAGCGGCACGTATAGAGGTCTGAACTACCTGTTAAAACACTGTTGTCAGTTATACTTGCAGTAATGTTGGTATCCAATAATATAGCTGGTTGGATTGGTTGTTAACAACGCTTAGTATTTTTAACTCCTCACCCATTCGAGTTCTAACAGGGGTTTACCTCGCTTAACTTTTGGGATCTGACTAGGACTAGTCTGTCAACGTGATTCAGTCATAATAATCTGATTGGCTTGATTGTTCTATTTCTCAATACGTAGTTTTTAGTCGAATCTGTCGTTTTTCTTTTTCAGGATATTTAGAATCTAATCAATTGTGTTGAGCAATGAGAAAACAAACTGTTTTTTGTTTACCTTAATTTCATGACGTCGTTTCTTCGTATCGGATATTTTCGGTGGAGGAGGGGGGCCGCGCTCATGAAAACTGAAAAACCTGAATTTTTTTTCTATTGAATCTAATTTCAAGGTGAAAAAAAAAAGGAAATTGATTTTTAGTGTATTCGATGCAAAAACAAAATGCAAAAAAAACAACAAAATGCAAAGAAAACAACAAAAGGCAATGTTCAAAATGTTCACTTTTTTTTTCTTGGAATTTTATTTTTTCACTTTTCTATTTTTATTTCTATCTGTAACGAAATTACCCCGGCGTGACCAGAATAGACAAGATAGTAAATAGAAATAATAATCACAAGGTTGTGTAGGTAGATGACAAGTGGGGCATGCGACTGGAATTATTTTGATTATCGTATGGTCGCTGTCAAAATTTAAATTGTAAACTTTTTTGGTTTCATTATAAAGTTTGATTTAGAAATGTATCAAAATCAGTCGTATACGTACGTCACCAATCGAAAAAAAAATGAGGGTGAAGAACAGATTTGATGATTGATGCGAGTAGTCTGTTCTCCTGTGCAGGCCTGTCTGTCAACATAGTATAGATATTGTATATGGGAAAAAGCATGAAAAGCCGTTAGAAAGATAGAATTCAGGTTTATATACATTCGTAGAATTTTCAACCAGAAAGCGCATTGATTTGAGTGATATTTATAATTCAAGTATATTTATTGACAAAGTAATTTACACATTTTCATTATTAAAACGAATCGAGCCAATCAGATTAGTCGAAAATCAATGTGTTGTATTTGGAAATTGATTTGTGCAAGTCTGACCCCCTGAAGACGCACCTTCATATGAACATGGCAATGTGAAAACTATAATAAAAAAAATAGTACAAGAATAGGTCGCCTTACTTTTTTCGAAGTAATTTTACCACTATTCGTACACGCGTTACATATGGCAGTTTTCTTTTCTTCCATCTCTCAATGCTATTCACGGACGACTGAATTAGGTGAAATCTTCATCTCGACTGTTTTGTGAAGGATGACTCCCGCACCTTACACTTTTATTGTAGGTGTACATGTTGCGTCTCTGAACCTCAATGGTTCCTGAAGAGTGTCTATCATGTCCCTGTTGTGTATTTTTGGTGCCTTGCAGCCGGTTTCATTTCCCTTTGATCGTTTTCTGTTAATTAACTACTGCACTGAAACAGCGATGTTGAGAAGGCACAGTATACAAAGGACGAGACGAGAAGCGAGAACGATTATGTTCTGTTGTTTCGCACAGCACGACACTGGCATAATCTTCTGGGAAATGTTCACTCGTCATGCAATACGATTAGTGTAGTAATTAAAGAAACTCTGAAAGAAATACATTTTTTCGTCTTGTGTTTGTAACGTTTAGTGCATTTCACCTTTAAAGGGTTCGGCTCTCGGGGAGAGATGAACCTCTCTCTCTCTCTCTCTCTCTCTGTCTCTCTCTCTCTCCTTGCCCCCCTCTCCCTCCCTGAGTCTTGCTGATGCGAGTCGATGTTCAATCGCTTCCTTCCAAACCGAGTCAAGTCTTTAGCCCCTTTTTAACTTAAATTGCACCGAAAACACAAAGCAGCGTAATTGGATAACGACTACGAGGAAAGAGAAGCTATCACGCGATATAAGGAATTATGAGAGGAGAAAGTTCCTCAACGAAACATTTTCGTTTCACCAAACATTCACCCTCAAAAAAAAAAAAAAAAAAAAAAAAAAAAAAGGGGGTGCGGGTCGCTTCATGTTTCTTAATGCGGACAATGAAATCTGTATATTTCAACTCGATTTAGATTTATTGCGCCAAATTAAACACAAAACTCCTTTTAGGGTTTGCTCCTGTTATGAGTAAAATAATAGTTGATGGTATTTGAGAAATATGACACAAGGGTTGGAAAAAATGCCTGGACAACCCTGTCGATACTTCCATGGAGGGGTCCTCAGATGACTGGTAATAAACTAATCTATTAAAGACGAACGTCCTAGAACATTACAGGCTCAGCTGACAGTTAACAGAGGAAGGGCTATTTCAGAAATGACGTAAACTCTAAAATTTGTTGCCGATGACATGTTCCGATGCAAAGATCAAATAGAAAATATAGAATCGTCCACAATGGTGTTCCACATTAAATAACGCAAATAGGTCGATGACACAAAACAGCTCCTATGAGTACCGTTATATACTCCCTTAACTTGCTAAATTTGTAAAACATCCATTTCATGCTTGCAAGGCCGAAATGTTTTTAGCCATTTTAAAAGCTTGTATAATGAATGCAACGACCCATGCTGAATCTCTGAATTTCATTTATGTCACGTAGTTAAGTCAACTTGATATTTTAAAACCTCCACACTTTTCAATGATCTTAGAATTATATATAAAATGATTTAAATAAAAAAAAATATTCTCTTGAACTAACTGATGAATTTATGAACGAACAAACTAAGTTGCTACTATATATTTTACTAGCATAGGTGCCCGGGTGTTTGGAGGTGTGAGTTGAGCACCAAAAAAAAAACAAAAAAACAAACAAAAGTAGCAGGCAGGAAGGCTCGAACCTGTACCTCGAAGGAGAAAATAACGTGAGAAACAAACGTGACGTCTTTGCCGTCGCGTCCATCGTCAAACCGGAAGTGGCAAAGGTTTAAATTAAGGAGTCAATCGAAAAGAGATGATTTTCGAAAATATCGGCGAAAATAGCGACTCCCTCCTTGTAGAAAAGTGCCCAGTTGATGGTGAGGAAATTAATGGTTTTAGCCAATTATTCGATATTTGTCCGAAATGCCGAGCTTCAAAACGATACTTATCCTGTGAAAATCTGTCCTCTCTGGAGAAAGTTTTAGACAGACATATATATATATATATATATATTAAAACAGACGGGTGAAATTTATATTATAGATGTACATGGCGATCGCAAATCAATCGATAAAATTATTTATCCGTAAATTATCTCCGGAGGGATATAATTATTTTTAATGTCTTTAATTTTATCAAATATTCTGGGGATTTTTTTAATTTTTTATTTTTGTTTTTAATTCTATACAGAGATGATTTTAAAATATTAAGTTTATACTTCCATGTGGAATATATGAAATATATATATATATATATATATATAATATATATATATATATATATATATATATATATATATATATATATATATATATATATATATATATATATAGCTAGCAATCAGAATATTGTTTTATTGTGGAACATAGCTAAATGACATCGTCTATTTGTTAATCTTATATATAATAACCCTGTGTCTACGTGATTGCAAAACCATCTCTGCCAAAGTATTCTGTCAGATTTTAGACTTGAAACTTGATATACAGGGGATGTAAACCTGTGGAACAAATTTGATTTGGTTTTTAGTTTGTAAAAATAGGTGCTAAAAAGGGCAAAACTGTAAAATCGGAACTTGACAGGCGTAAGTCAATTTAAAGTGCTCCCACGTCGACACTTCGGTTCTTGTTAGATCGCCGAAGTTAAACAGCGTTGAGTCTTGTTAGTATCAGATAGGTGGCCAATTTGGGAATACCAGACGCTATATGTAGACGGGGATATACATGCGACTGGTTACCGCTTGTGAATTTCTCACTCCCATAAAACTACTTCCTTTGAAAGAAGCCGTTTAAACTCACCTTAGGTTTAGCGATTTAGTTCCATTTTCATATTTTCATTTCTACGCATGTGCAAAAATACATTTATACGTTAAACTGCGTTAATTTTTAAACTGCTGATATCCATATGTTCTTAGGCTATATAATAGCGAACACGGATGGAAAGTAATGGTTTGGTTTTGATACTAGCTGATGGCAGCTACGACCTTTCTCTTTAATTTTTGATATAACCAGTATTGAGTATAATATAAACATCAATATAAAATTTATTCTGTAAGATGAAATACAAAATTTTAAATTAGAATATCGTATTTAAACGTATTTTCTTAACCGGGCATTGCCGAGTGTTGTGCTAATTACAAATGCAATGTTATATAACAGTAAGTTTTTTATATAATGTTCCAATGTTGGTTTACGAACATGAGCAACACACAATCTTGTATTGTACATCTAAGAAAAATGATTTTCTTTTGTAATATGTAAGTAAAATACTTTCACTTTTTTGCTGTAATTATGTGCTGGATGTAAGACTATCTTATCAATTAATAATTAACCTAAAGTAAAAAGCAATGGGCTCGGATCTCCCCTGGATAAAAGAAAAACGGAAATGTTTAATTCTGTCTTGAAAGCATCAAAATCCATTTTCTAGCATTTTAAAATCGACTTTCTGTGTTTTCTTTTCAAGCTAATGTTGAGTGTCTCTCGCGGAAGAATGAAACCGGATGTTCCACCGGGGCGTCCATTAAAGCTTCGTTTCCGTCTCGCTTCCAAGATGTGACCTCTATTTATTTTAGTCTTTTTCGTTTATGGTCGGGGGAGCAGGGCGAGTCCCATGCCAATTCCGCTAAATAACATTCAATGCTTTTAAATGTGGGAACAACACGGAGCAGCAGGCCTGCATTTGTTTATCATTTGTCCGATTTTGGATGCGGAAACAAACGCTGTTTTTCTTTTTCGGTTTTATAGTTCTTCCTTTTATTTGACGGAAACAAACGAAGAAATCGAAAAGCAGAATTTAAACAAAAATAAACAAATAGAACGGAAATATTTAATAGATTATTGTTCCTATCGGTAAGCTGTTGGGTCACAATCACTACTAATTCCACTTTTATTCGAAAATTCATAGACTGTAATATATGTTAGACGTTTTACTTAACGAATAAGTTTCTTTATTTCTTTATAATCCATAGTAATAATATAGAATTAAATGTAGTTTTAGATTTTGCGGTAAAAATTGTCATGCCTCGGTACTCTACGAACACACGCTGCGGTCAAAACCCTCGACTGAAAATCGACCCCCTCGAAAAAAAAATAAACAATATATATTTTTTAACTTACGGTAGGTTGTTATATTTTACTTTCTTTTATTTTCTACATTTTTGTGTTTCCTAGCGTTTTGTATTTTTTTCCGTCGATTTACGTCAGTTTTCGGTCGAGTCCGAGCAAATATTTACGAGAATCCGGTGTGTAAAGGCATTAAAATTATTAACGTGATTGATTTAACAGTGGGAGATAAGCGAGTTGTTCAGTTATTTACCAATTTGATGAATAAAGACAAATTTGTATTTGATCAGATCTGAATCCAAGCACTAAGGTATGAGAGCTTTTACTTTTTCATTAAAAGAAAATAATTTCGTATCTGCGATTTCTAATTCCTAGAGCACTCTTTCTTTTCTTGATAGAGTACAAAATCAACTTCGAAATCTAGTAGGCGATCCTGTTTTCACTCCATCATAGTGCCTTTGTCAAAGAAAAGGCGTTGCTAGTTTTTATCTACTCTCCGGTTATTTCCATAGGTGTTCGACATCTTTCTTTTTCTTTGTAAGACATTCCTAACAAGAACACCTTGCTCCAACAACGAAAAAAAAACTATTTCTTCCTTCATATACCTAAGGCCAAGCAAAATTTCCATTAACAAAATCTCTTTTCCAAGAATTTTTATTTGTGAAACGCGTTACTATGTGACCACTTCACTGCAGACTATAATATGGCCGTCGTCATAAAAAATATCAACAATTACTAATTATATAAACCGTCCTGATAATTATTCCTATTTTGTTCATTCCGTTAATCTTTTTAATCCTCTTATAGTATTCTTAATATAAGGGACAATTATTAATAACCGTTTTCCTAGAGTGTTTTTGGGTGACTCATTAGTAAAGAAAATATTTTTAATTTAAAATACTATCTGGGCGAGTGCATTAAGCATTGTACGTTTCTATAGGAGCAATGGACTCTGGATGTAAAAAAAGTACAAAAATACTTTAAAAATAAAAAAAAATAAGAGGCATAGAAAATACGTTTTTACTTTAAAAGCATTTAATGAATTTAAAGTGTATTTTGGTTAAAGTTTTATCTAAAATCAGAATTTACGTTGTGTGGCATAATTCATTTTATTTATTAATTTTTTTTTTATTACATTTTCACCCCAAACAAGGCACATTGCCACTTTGATGTCTATCAGGGGCAGCAACTACTGGGGCACTGTTAGGATTTGGGCAGCAAGATGTCGGTTCACGTTACACTTGAACTTCTACATGTCAGTACAGTTAGGGAAGCAGGGACCTGGAATGGAATTTCAGAGTCTAGCGGTTCTGGAGAATAAACTACTGGAGTAGAAAGATCTTTTACATCTAGGGATCTCTACTGTGTGGGGTGGGATTTAGCTGCCTATTAGGTTTTTCGAGAGTGTCTACATCGCGGGGGCACAAGTGTCGCGGTGAAATTATCTACGTCTGAAATCGGTTTATACATATGATTAATGACCATTCATTTTAAAGTTTGAATTATGCAGTTTTAATGAGACTAACAAGGATTCAAATATACCTTCCATCTCGGAAGAATTTATTATGGAGAAAACCGTCTTTTTTAAAGAATTTATGAATTGGCTTGTGGAAATGACTAATTATGGAAAAGAGGAGAGTGTAAAACCCCACGAATTATGGATAAAAACGATCCTTTTTTTTTTCTTTTCTTGTATTTTTCGTTTTCATTTTTAGGATTTTTGCGAAGTAAGATTCGCAAAAGTTAAAAGGAATATGGAACGATCGAAAATATTTTAAACATAAGTCATATTTTCTTATTTTCTATTTCTTTTACTAAGACTAATGACTTAAAAGTATTATAGGATGCACACATGTTTGATATTGGTATGGATCTTGTATAAGAGTTGTTAATTTTATGAGGTTAAGCCCGCATTAAACGGTCTTAAAATGATCAAAATGTGCTCAAATTCTGAGACTCTGCATAAGGTTGTCGTTTAGCTAATGATTGAAATATCAGATGTAGGTCATAAATGTTCAGCTAGAGTTTCGAGTTGCATTGCGCACCCCTTATAAGGAAAAAGATTACAGAATGTACATTGGTCTGGGAATCTTAAAGTAGCCTGCTTAAACGAAAGTAGTACACAGGCTCGCATATTCCGGGTATTTATTTACTTGCTCTCCAGGAGGTTAGGCACAAGGTCAGTTGTGGGTTTGATAAATGTGTTTCTCTAGAAGGAAACCGATTAGAACTCTATACCGCTAGTCAGTGTCGTAAACCACTTTGGCATCGTTACTCCTAGACTAGCGGGATCTTGTGGAAATTCTACGGTTGCTTTATTTACCTGTTTTAACTGTGCCAATGGTCGACATAGTGTGAACCTCGTGATGGTTGTTAATATCTATACGTCAAAGCAATGCTATTCAAAAAAACTTAATTAGAAGTTTGCAGACTGCGTCATACTTTCACAACAACCCCCCCTATTCATCGATATAATTTAAGAAAAATTGTTATATTTGCTAACGAGACCTGTGAAAATTCGACAGCGGCATATTTCATATGTAATATATTGCTTGCTCGGCATTCTGTCGACGTTTAGCTTTAATGGAAACCCGGCGATATCATTATACCATCCTTAGACAGAACAGATACTATCCTTGAATCCTACCCAGATGACCAAGAAGGTATATTTTTTGTTTCACGTACGGTCCTAAAGCGACATTTTTTTTCTATATTGCGTCTTCGGTGATTGGGAGATCCTATTTATTAAAAAAGAGGAACGAAAATTATAACATACTACAAACATTAAATTAGTATGCACATACGCTAATTTAATTTTCGTAGTAGGTTATCTTTTATCATCATTTTCATAAATAGAATTTTTATATATATATATATATACATATATATATATATATATATATATATATATATATATATATATATATATATATATATGTATATATAGCTTAACATGATACACGGAAAAATATACTGCACTTCTACTGTACGAGTTAATTGCTATGTCATCTAAAACTAAATGAAAAAATATACTTTTTATTATTTTTAAATATTTATAAAAAATTTAATATAAACGTCATAGATTTAATCAAACACTTTTTTTTAGTTAAAACAGGGCGAGAGAAATTGATTCCTGAAAAATTAATTTTTAAGTCAGAACGTGCAGTTGACAACACCAACTTGACAACGATACTTGTTGCATTTTATCTTTCGTCGTCGGATGTTATTTTGAAACGAATTTTGTCTTAATAATCTAATTTATTATATCGTATGACTCCGAAAATTCTATTCTTGGCATTGGTTTCCCCGATATTTTTAGTCAGATCCTAAGTGAAGATGGTTATTATAAACGGAACTGGATTCGAACTTCAAACACCTAGGTCATTAGTTTGTGCCGTTGACCACTGTCACCTCCCAATAACTTAGTTAATAAAATTGCAGTGATGTATCCAATACGCTTGTAGAGTTTATGGAACATTTCCATCAGACAGGAATCCGACAGGAATACTGACTCTATGATATAAATGTACCATTTTGGAACAGCATAGGTACTATGTATTGATCTACAACCGAAGGCATCATCAAATGACATGTAAGAAAATATCTAGGTTTGCATTATATTTTCGACGTGCATGCATGCCTTGACATATATGGGATATCATATTGGTTGACAATGTATTATGTATTACTTGAATAATTCGAACTGTTGTTCTCATCTTAAGTGTTCGGCCTCTAGAATCAGCACGGAATTTTGAACTGAACCTTGTATTCAATCCACAAGAGTTATATTATTTCGTCTCATCAACAATGACAGAGCTCTACATTGCGAGTGAATCAGTCGCATTTGTGAGTGATTTTTCAAGGTGGCGATTAGAAATAATGAAACGCTTATATTTTGGCGATAGCATTTCTTTCACTGATAATCTTCCAAGCTTCATTACGGAGTGAAAAATATCTTAAACTTTTTTGAATAAAATGAACAAATAAAATTATTTAAACAATAAAAGTTTAATAGAATATATTCTTTTTTTTTAAACGAAGGCTGTTTAAAAAAACGTCTGAAGAAAATGTGTATATTTAGAATTACACTTATTTAAAAATATACAGAAAAATATGATGTGCATACTGGTTACAGAACGAAGATGTCATATTCTAAAAATCATATGGGTTTGGCTGGTAACTTTTCTATTTGGCTAGTAAACGAAAATATTTAGTTGTCAAAGATCAACTAAATATAAATTTGTCCATGGAGCCCTTCATGACCGGGTGAAAATCAAGTAATTCGTAATTTTATTAGTATCGCCTTCACAGATGGTTTAAACCTTCGTCCGCCATAAGAATGCCATTTTGAACGAAATTTTGCTTAGTGCTTTATTCGTTTTACCATAATCTTTGCAAGTTCAACCAAATATATTTGGAGAGAGTTGGAAGTTACATTGGCCAAAACGTTGTGCAACTAACAGCAATTCGAATAAAGCAAATCGTTAATCCTCATTTCAACACTTCAGAAACGATTTTAAAAAACATGGTGACTTGACGGGTTTTTATTCAAGATTCTTTGTATTGTTTATTTTAATTTTATTCCTATATATTGATAGTGGTCCATACATGATTTCCTCAGACAGCGGCTAGCGAGCTTTATAAAATGTGCAACGTCAGTTTTCTGAGGTTACCGGTTGTACATGCCGCCTTCCGGCTACCATCTTGCGAGAGACATTCTCAGCGGTCACATTACCCCAGAGATCATCTCCATACGCCTAGAGGCGAATAGTTATTGATCATTCTAGCTCTGAGCACGAGCAAAGTATCTAGGGGGTTTGTTGCCGATGGGATAACACTGCTACGTTCAAAAAATGTCATGAAATATGACATTTTGCGTGTTTAAAAAGGAAATTGGATAATGTCATCTGGGCGTTTTCCGTCTCTTCGGCCAAGACAGACATATTCGAAATTTTCATAATTGAATTATGTAGTTATCAAACGTAATTAGTTTCGAGTTTCTATAAATGCTTATATACTAGCAAACTACACGTTTTCCAGACATTTTGGGGTCATTAATATGAAAAAGAACGTGTATATTAAATATGCACCCATTTATTACACACGTTTTGTTCTATAAATAAGCAAATATTTTTCCTCGTTTTTAATGTCTACTACATCTCGAAAATAGTATAAAGTATTTCTTCATTTTAAAGCAACCAGTGTTTTTAAATATAATATATTAACGCAGATCCAATGTCTTAATTTTGTAATTGTTTGAAAGGCCAGTGACCCTTTTTTTATAGGGGTCTGGTAGGGTTTCGGAAGTTCATTGAACTGCGGTCCTGGATATGACCTTAAACTATATCCGATGGTGAGGCCTCAGCTTGCGGGCTTTAGGAAGTGTGTAGCCACCCTTTAATTACCATTGCTCCCAGGTCCACTCTGACCCAGAGTGGTAGGACCTGTTAGGGTCCCACCTAGGGGTTAAATAGAAACCGACTTGCAAAAAACAAATACATTCTATTAAAAATTTCTTCAAAATCACCGGATTCGGCATTGAATAATCTGGAAAGGGTTGATATGCCATAAAGCAAAAACAACCACCCAACCATTGAACTGCTCATTATTTTTCTAATTTACTGAAAATCTAAAAAATTATGGAACTAATTTTTATTTATTGCGGACTATTATCCTCATCATTTTTTTAGTAGTTTCACGACGTTTCGGCCAACTATTCCTCTGGCCTTCGTCAGGTGATAACCGCGAGGGATAGGAACTATGAATCTCCTGACTGCATTAACTGTAATTACTGCCTTCTGTAGTTTTTCAGAGTTCCTATCCGTCGAGGTTACCACCTGACGAAGCCCAGAAGAATAGTTGACCGAAACGTCATGAAACAACTAAGAAAAAGATAAGAATAATAGTCCGCAATAAATAAACATTAATAAACAATACTCATCTCAATGAATTCTAATTAAAAAAAATGGAACTACTTTTAATAACATGTGTATAAAGAACAAATGTCACATAGCATGTGAGTTACTCTAAAATTTCGTTATACTTAAACTCTTTAAAACATTGCTATGTTATTTTATTATAAAACGTTTACTTACGTCAGTAAAATAAGTATTCTATTAGTTTTGTTAAAAATATAGCTTCCTAGTTGAAGTAAGCGGCACTAGGAAGATATATGTATGTGTAGAAGCTTATTTGTTTTTGAAGACAATAGAAACCGACGAAAAGCTGAAGTAGACCTGAACAGATGAGATATATTCGTTCAGCTAGGAGAGCATTTTGAGCTGGCGTTGTTCCGGTTTTGAAAAAGTCTTTTCGAGTTTTAAATCGCCACTGCACTTTTTTTTTACCACAACGGTTATTCATTTTGTTACATTTATCAATCTATTTGTGAGCACATTTTCCTGGATAAACATAGTACTTGTCTTAAAAGCGTATACATACACTGTCCCTTCAATATGTCCAATGCGATTTTTTGTACAGGCCTTTTAAATTGTCGTAGACATTGAGCATGTTATTGCTATATATCTTATGAGCTGACTAACCAATTTTTATGATTTCAAGTTCAAAGGAACAGCTACAGTAGGAATCGGAATACACCCTACTAAAGCGTGATTGCCACAGCTGTTGAACTTCTAAAAACCAATCTGGGCATAACTACACTTTAGAGGAACGATATGCAATAAAAGTATGTTTTGAACTTGAAACAATGCCACTACAACGTGTGGAAGTATTGAGACTACTTTTGGACCCTTTTGAATGAATCGGGCATCAGTTTTGGAGCGACATAAAAGATTCAAGGAAGGCAGGGAGTATGTGAGGTATAAGTGTGGCAGGAGTAAGGAAGTAAGAGCACCAGAGTTGATTGGCTAAATATAGAATTTCATGGATAAGAACCGTCGTGTGTCTATAGAGACAATAAGCGCACAGTTTAAAGTCAGTATGGAAAATGAAAATGCAGAAGTTTTGCGCTAATGCACCAGTCCACAATTCCTTACTTATCAGACTTTGACCAAGATGGCCATCAAGACTCTTGCTCACTCTCCTTATAGTCCAAAACTTGTTCCTTGTGGTTATTCTCGTAGCTCAAAGAACATCTAAGGTTGTCGTTATGAGACAATTGAAGAGATGACAGAGGTTGTGAGGAAGGTTCATAGACATGCTTAAACAAGAGGACTTTTGTAGGGGCTTAACAGCACAAGTGCAGTGCAGCCGGAAGAGATAAATTTGAAGGGGATTAGTTTAATGTATGTACTATCAATAAAAGTGTCCATTCTGGAAACTTATTAAAGGAACCTCGTTAGTTGGCAGTAAGGTTACAAAGAAACCTTTCCTAGAGAATCAATTAAATTAAGTTATAAAGTTTCGGCTGAACTAAGCAAAAAGAAAAAAATATAAAAAATCAAAGCTTTCTAGCAAGATGAAACCTGACATCTTTGGAACCATTGTTACATCGGCTTTCGCATATGGAAGTAACTCCTGAAACTTTATCAAAAGATGAAAGCAGCGCGGCGCTTTGTACACTAAAATACTAGGATGTTGTTAACATCTCCTGAAAGTGGCACTTCACAAGAGAAAATCTTTATGGACTAGTGATGCGATGATTTCAATATTTCTAATTCCGATACTATAACCGATTCTTTTCTAACTTCCCTATTCCGATTGTAAAATCGCCTCGTGACATTTTACCCTATTAAGGTAGAAATTCATTTGGAAGCTTCCTTTTTTAAATGTAGATATAATTTAATTTTATATTTGGAAAAACTGGCATGTAGTTCAACGCGGATGCAACGTAGAATTTAGGTCAAGCAAGTTATAGATCACTCACAACACAGCTATGGGGGCGTACCTGGTGTGGTAAATAAAAGAACGAGGCTGAAAGAGTCGAACAGATCTGTGACATTTGCACGACTAGATGTTACGTTTTCAATTTAATTTATTCGTTACAAAATAAAACCCGGTACTTCATTGGCTATGTAAGGAAACGGTGGTATTCATTTACACAGAAAAGAACACAATAGCGCAGCACCTGTCAGAGTTCATTTTCAATCGTTGTGTCGTTTATTACCTCACTTGGAAGTCTGTTCAAACATATAGTGATACTGATTGAGAAGGCACCCCTTCTTCGGTTAAATCTAAATTGGCGGTGAAATAGTCTTTGTAGTGTCATAATGTCTGATGCAAGAGTAAATGATAGGCCCCGAGGTATATCATAATGACGATTGAGGAGATTGTAGGCCAAAATGAGATCATGTGTAATCATCGGTGCTCAAGAGAGAAATGTTCAAACTTTTAAAAGCAATTGCATAACAATTACGGGAAGAGGGAATAAAATAACATCTCATCAATAGCACTTATTGTTTGTCCCATTTTTCTATCTTTAAATGTTTATCCTATAGAATATTGTTTCTGTTCTCTCCGGCCTGTTTGTGGAGCCTCTACTAGTTTAGTATGTACGATATTTGATCTAATTAGCCAGGCAAATGCTAAAATATGCAGCAAGGAAAAAAAAAGAACTAGGTTAGAATCATAAAAGCACGAATGGATCAATGTTTGCGGTTTTCTTTTTAGTAAAGTGTATCTAACGAATATCATTTTTCTCTCTTTTCCTGGCACGCCTCTCAACTAAATTGAGTTGAACCCCTTTTAAGTTTCTTTTTTAAATCACCCCTACCCATCTAAAATTGATTACCCTCTCAGTAGCCCCCAGAATTACTTCAAACATCTGTCAGTTAAAAAAAAAGGCTAAAGTGCTTTATTTTTTAAATTTTTATTTAAGCCTTCATTTCCGAATTAGTTTTAATCAACTTTTTTTTTCTTTTTAATCATCGACAGTTTTCAAGGTTCACTCATGAAACGCTTTGGTCAGGATTCCTTGGATGCCATAAAATAGTAATTTGCGATTTCAGTTGGACGAATAACCTCTTTTAGTTGAGTCAGCATTCCAGATACGGCATCAGAGATAACCATTTAAAATTAATCACAAAATGGGTAATATATAAACAAAATCGACTATTCTGCAGATTCTTGTGTTCTGTATTCATTTCGATGCGAAATTAATACCCAATTTTATATTTATACATGTTATTCTCATTAAAACAATGCTTTAATATAATGGTTAGTGTTTATTAATGGACTGAAAAGACCGGAGTTATATACTCGATCGAGTCGTACAAATGATTCAAAATGGTACCTGATAAAATTTTCCTAAACACTCAACACACACACACACACACACACACACATATATATATATATATATATGCGTTCAGCAACCTTGGAAAATAATGGACGCCCGCTCCTACACCTCTACATGATAGCTAATGGAGGGTTTTTCGTGTCGTCTTTTATATAATGTTTAGCTTTCTTTTCGCTTTGGCATTGATATTAAAAGTTTACTTTTTATTTAAGACTTATTTAAATGAACTTAATTTACCCAGGGATGTATATGCACGCAAACTAATTTGCATACTCCTTTGGAAAACAGGCGTTAGCAATTTATTCATCCTTTATGATTTCTTATTAGATGATGGGTTTCACTTTACGATTGCGCTGATTTCTATTTATGCATAGTTTTCATATACTGCATAATTGCGGAGATTTTTAGGATTAAAATGTTCTAGTACAAGGTAATTATATATATACATATATATATGTTTGTTTACTTATACATAGGTTTGTGTGTGGATGGATAAACATTTATTGACTGTTTCCCCTGCAACCAGCATCTATAGCACAAACACAAACTTCATTACACTGAGAAAGGTCAAAGGAATTGACCGAAAATTGTTTATTTGTAAGATATTTTGTATTATACATCAAGAAAGTATATAAACCACCACACACACACATATATATATATATATATATATATATATATATATATATATATATATATAGGGAAACCCCCTATAGCGTTAGAAAAAATATTTACGTTTCGTCTCTATTTTAAGAGGAATCATTCAGGATGATAAAATGATTGAAGAAAATAATGTTAAAACCATGATGAACGGAAAGACTATATATGTGTCACTTAAAAAAAAGTAACACTAAAATCTTTTCGGTGTTTTATGGTTTCAACTTAATTTTTCTCAGGCATTTTATCATTCTGAAGAAGTTCCCCGAAAATCGGGACGAAACGTTAATATTTTCCTAATGGTATAAGTATTGTTTCTTCATAACGTCGTACCGTTGCACTTAGTTTATTCACAACCATGTGTGTGTTTATTTTATATATATATATATATATATATATATATATATATTATACTAGCATTTCAGCCCGGCGTTGCTCGGGTGTTTGGATGTGTATGTTGAACAAAAAAAAAGTGGTAGTAGGAAGGCAGGCTCGAACCCGTACCGCAAAGGAAGAAAAGAACGGGGTGAAACCTAACGTTTATGCTGTTACGACCACCGCCAAACCGGAAGTGACAGTTTTTTTTTAAAATTAAGGCAAGACAATCTAAAGGAGAGGATAACTTTAAAAAAATATCGGCGAAAAAAGTGACCCCCCCCCTGTAGAAAAGTGCGTAGTTGAAGAGGAACATATTAATGTTTTTAGTCAATTTTTCGATGTTTTTCGATGTTTTTCGCACTTTAAAACAATACTGATCTTGGTAAAATCCGTCGCCTCTATTGAAAGTTTAAGGCAGACATGCAAACAGACATACATACATATATTTACATATAGGTAACTAAATATTTTCGACCAAAATGGCTGAAAAAGCTTGCCCTATCTCTGATTACTCTTTATGTAAAATTTCAAATATTTAGACGAGAAATTGTCTAAGTAATTTGGAAGAGACGGCGGAGGTCAATTTGTTTTTAACTTTGACCCCTATTATGACCCCTTAAAATTTATTGTTCTGGGCTTAAATCAAGTTAAGTTGGATCCATGTCCAAGAAACCTATATCTAAAATTTCAAGTGCGTAGACGCAAAATTGTCGGAGTTTCGTAGAGTCCTCAAAGGTCAAATAGATCTCGCTAGCAATATACTTTGTTTAAAATGAATATGTAATACTGTTTTTTATTTGTTTCTAAGACTAATCTTCCTATTTTCTTATTTTTCTTTTGGTTTTATTTATTTCTTGGTTGTTTTTGTTTCATTATTTTCTGTTCTAAGCTGTAAACAGTGAAAAAAAAATTAAAAGATTACGAACACTTTTTTTTTTGTTCTCGTTTTATCTCAGAGTCCAGTTTTTATATAAAATATTTGAATCCATTAATTTTAAATAAAGAATTAACAACGATTTTAGAGCCTTCCCTGCTTAATCTCCGTTGGCGGGGTAAAAGAAAATCAAAAAGAATTTTTTTATAAAACGTTTCTTAAAAAATCTTTGTGTTTGGGTTTTTTTGTTTTTTGACACCAAATCACGTTCGTCGAATTTCGCATAAAAATATTCTGTAAAATATTCTTGTCTTTTAGTTCGAATATTTTATTTTTATTTTTTAAGCACACTTAAGCTTCTCCCACTTAAAAAAATCCCCCCTTCACATTTTTTACGCTTTAAAGATGCATGATCAGATTTTTAAAAATCTTTTTCCTTTTTCACTCCATTTGCAGACTAAAGTGTCAAAATCAGAAGAAATCACAATGTTTTTTCTTGCATGCAAGAATTCCTTGCTCGATTTTACCCAACGAATTTCAATGAGAAAATTCGAAACTCTAAACTACTGATTCCAAGTCGAAATACAAAGAATAAAATTAATTAATTTACATTCTCCAACCACAAAGCTGAAGAGTCTTCACTCTCGCTGTCAACGGTGTCTATCCATTTTCATAAATTTAAATAATTTTACAAAGATCTAACACCCTCAACAATTTTGCAAAAGAGACATGACACCGTTTGTTTATTTGAAAATTACGGTGCGAGTTTTCTCCATCGAGTTATAGTAGCTAAAATGCAACGGCGTTAGTAATGTTGGAAGGCAACAAGGAACCGCCCACTCGGTGCATATGTGGTCGCAGAATAGAATCCTCTCAGGCGTTACATTATTTTGTCAGAAGACGGATGAGTCAGTCGCTTGAGGCACTATAATTTCCTAATGTAATGATGACTCAACCCTCATTGTATCGGTCGCAGAATGGCATCTTCCCAGGCATTACATTCTCTCTGTTAAAGAGATGAGTTTTATAATTATCGCTAGCTATTCTCGAACGAGTGTAAAGGAATACGGATTTTTGTTCTTTTTGAGGAATTAAAAACTCTTTTTTTATTATAATTTGATATTGAGTAAAACCAGGTAAATAGGAATATTGTAATCTTTTAGTAATTTAGCAAACTAAACACGAGTTGTCAATATTTGAACGTGAAATATTGAAACGCTCCCATAGCTGGCCATGATATTTTACAATACCTCAACGGACGTAACTCTCAATTCAGGTAACCAAGGAAGATAGCACCCGACTCCTTTTTTTTCAAAAAATAAATAAATAAGAATAGTTATCTCCATTTTACGATAATGTCGGCCATATTTGATTTTTGAAAACTCCATTTGATTTCTCAAATTAATTTTTTCATAATTGCACTTTCATTCTCTTGCTTAATAGTTCTTCGTAAAAATGTACACATTTCCTATCCAGTTCTAATTTCCACGTAACTTTCTATTTTGATAAGCCGTCGAGATATGTTATCATTTTAGTGTGGTTTCGTTTTTAGGTATTCTCCGTAATGAAGTATTGCTAATACATATAAAAGATAAAATGAATTTTGTACACAATAATATAATAAATGATCTACATTAAAATACAATATACTAACAACTACATCATTTTTAGTATAACTATTTTTAAGTTATTGATCAAGGCCATACATATTTGTCTAGTTTTCTTTCTTTCTTTTTTTTTTTTTTCGTATATTTCAAATTTATTATAAGCAATATATGCGCCTCTTGGTGGAAAAATATAATTTAGGAATGCTCACATAAAAATAACACTTTTAAAATGTTCAATAAATTTCTGGTAAAATTCTGTGGTGATTATACGTATAAAAATATAAAGCGCCTTTCGGAAGAGCCTCATTACAAAAGGGAAATTTTGTTCTGCAACGAAAAACGTAGCCGCCTCCTCGCCTGTCACGCGCAGTGTGCCTAGGAGCTATGGTCCTAATTTTTATGCCTTGTGGCAATTTGCATAAACGCCTTCTTTAGCACATTCTCTCATAGGCATACGCATACACATTCCCTCTTTCTCTCGCGTGCATAGATATATACTCTCCCACTCTACACTTTCTCTCTCCCACTCTACACTTTCTCTCTCCCACTCTACACTTTCTCTCTCCCACTCTACACTTTCTCTCTCCCACTCTACACTTTCTCTCTCCCACTCTACACTTTCTCTCTCCCACTCTACACTTTCTCTCTCCCACTCTACACTTTCTCTCTCCCACTCTACACTTTCTCTCTCCCACTCTACACTTTCTCTCTCCCACTCTACACTTTCTCTCTCCCACTCTACACTTTCTCTCTCCCACTCTACACTTTCTCTCTCCCACTCTACACTTTCTCTCTCCCACTCTACACTTTCTCTCTCCCACTCTACACTTTCTCTCTCCCACTCTACACTTTCTCTCTCCCACTCTACACTTTCTCTCTCCCACTCTACACTTTCTCTCTCCCACTCTACACTTTCTCTCTCCCACTCTACACTTTCTCTCTCCCACTCTACACTTTCTCTCTCCCACTCTACACTTTCTCTCTCCCACTCTACACTTTCTCTCTCCCACTCTACACTGTCTCTCTCCCACTCTACACTGTCTCTCTCCCACTCTACACTGTCTCTCTCCCACTCTACACTGTCTCTCTCCCACTCTACACTGTCTCTCTCCTCTCCCCCCTCTCTCTCTCCCCTCTCTCTCTCCCCTCTCTCTCTCCCCTCTCTCTCTCCCCTCTCTCTCTCCCCTCTCTCTCTCCCCTCTCTCTCCCCCCTCTCTCTCCCCTCTCTCTCTCCCCTCTCTCTCCCCCCTCTCTCTCTCCTCTCTCTCTCTCTCTCTCTCTCCTCTCTCTCTCTCCTCTCTCTCTCTCTCTCTCTCTGTGTCTATCTTTTTGTGTCTTTGTCTCTCTGTGGGCCTGTCTCTCTGTGTCTGTGGGTCTCTATGCTTTTCTCTATAACATCTTGGTCTTTCTCTCGTTTTTACCTTGTCTCTCTTACTCCGACACAGCGTGCCTTTCTGGCTTCCTCCTCCCCTTTTTTTCCCCAGACTGAAACGGATGTAAAACTAAGTTAATGTAGATACGTCAACAGGATTATATATATATATATATATATATATATATATATATATATATATATATATATATATACACACACACAATCTTTGAGGTTAACAAAAAACGAAGCCCTTCCTGCCAGTATTTTATTGCCGGTATTAACAGGTTCTCCAACCAACAACTCCACCTGTGTCTAATTCTCTTCAGATCAACCTAGCTGATACTGATTTTGAGGAGGTCTACTTTTCAAGTGACTCCGCCTTACCCGGGCCCTTTTCGATGAAAAGGGTTTTTTTAATGACTCTTCCTCTCGAAGCTAGATAAATATCAAGTGTAATATAAGAAAGAACCTTCACTGATAAAGGTTTCTTCTTCTCAAGCAGAGGAGCTGTCATACAAGATGGATAGCTGATTCAAAAAAGATGTCCCTTTGGAACTAATCAACTTTATTGGCATTCATTTTACAAAAAAAAAAATCATTTTTATGCTCCTTCTTAACGATTCTTTATAGTAACCCCATCCATAAATAAAGCAGCTTTCCCAAATTTTTTGTAATACATATTCTACTGTTTGAAAAGAGTTTAAACGAGAGTTCATAATTTATACGCGTTGCAGTATATGAACCACTGTTCTCATTAAATCTTAATATTACAATGTTTTAGTCTATGTAAGCCTTGAACAAACTCTAGATTCTATCTGTAAAACTCTGAAAATTATACAGAATTTCGAATTAAGCCCCCTTAGTTCACGTCAGCCATCATCCAGTAAGAATTACTGAAAACTTTTAGCCGATCATTTGATGGGAGGGGAATATTCTACCATGATGGACTAAATACAGAATTCATGTTGTAATTCCTTAAAGATAGCTATGTTCGACAAGACGCGCCTAAAGAATAACATTGGAGACGGAGTATTTCGAATAATCCGAACATATTCCGATGTTTAGCGTCACAACTTAAATACGCTGGATATTTCTTTAACAAACTAGTATTTTTTCGATGTTTATTATATCATAACTTTTACGTTTGTTTGTGGGTATATTTCGACGCAAAATGGGTCTAGCATTTGGATGTATTTATCTGCGGTTCTTTAATTTTGAAATTAGGAAAATAAATTATTACTGACTTATTTGTAATTTAATAAGTTACAGCATTTGGGAAATATAATTAGATTCTACAAATCCACATTAAATAGGTCTATGAAACGGAAGTAGAAGGGCAACATATTGCATTTAGCAAGTTAAATAGTTTAACTGAAATATTATGGCGTATTTAGTGAAGCTTAACGAAATAGTGCATTGTTTTAATTATCTTCTAGTAAAATCATGTCAACACATAAGTTCCTGTTAGATAACCGAATTTTAGCCATGTTTAGCCGGGCAATTAGTTGAACGGGTGAAGATTTGAAAGCTGGATATTTTATCACTCGTTTCAAGTTCTAGTGATATATCATCACATAATTTTCCTACCTTTGATTCCACTCTTATTTTGATTGTTTTGACAATTTCTTTTGAATTCTGATTTCAATCATCAAAGTTTTTATAATATCAAATCTGAAATCGGAAATTTTGTATTTTGGATGTGCGCAACCTTCATTCTGACAACGGATTTTACTACTTGGAGTTTATTTAACAAGAACGTGAACTTGTCGGTTTTTGGGATTATTTTACTGATCTTCCCTATTTTGGGAAGTGGTCTGATATATGCCTCTAGTCTGACACACCAAATTTTATATCCTAATATAAATTTTTACCTACCAATTCTTAGTTACACTAATTACCTTATTGTTCCCATAATTCCTTCCTAGATATTTCCATTTTCACATCAATTCACAGAATCCTACATATATTGTAAGGATTGTGCTATACTGTGCAAATACTTTCCGGATTTATAAGGATTGTACTAAGACTTGATGCTCCACAATGTTTTTTTTGCTTTGATTTGTAAACAGTTGTAATATTCTTAGCTTTCCAGAACTCTAACCTGATGACTTCCCTGGAACTTTTATCATCTTATATTATACTAGCCTGGGAGCCCGGCGTTGCCCGGGTGTTTGGATGTGTATGTTGAGCAAAAAAAAAAGTCAATTTTTTTTTTTTTTAAGTTTGACTCTTATTATGATCCCTTAACATTTATTGTGTTGGGCTTCACTCAAGTTAAGTTAGATCCATGTCCACGGAACCTATATCTAAAATTTCAAATGTTTAAACCCAAAATTGTCGGAGTTTGATAGTTCTCAAAGGTCGAATCGTTAAACTTTAACTCCCTTAACAGCCAAATTTCTGGCCGAAAACCGATTACAAAGATTTCCCCAAATCTCTGTACCCTGTATATCAAATTTCGCGTCTGTAGACTGAAAATTGAAATATTGTGTCGGGAAATGTACACAAACGCACAGACACTTTCACTTTTATAAATATATATATATATTATTTTATTTTGGAACATTTTTTGAACATATTTCTAATCCTGTGTTTCTTCACTTTTTATTTGTTTATGTATGTATTTCTGTATCCCATATTTACTGTTTCTATCGCCTATCCTTTATTCACTTTCTCTTCTATCTTCCGTTTCTTTTTTATTATTGGCTATTCTTTAATGATCTCCATTTATTTTAGTGACCTATTGTTTTTCTATTACCTACCCTTTCGATTTACCCTTATATAACGTTCCTACTTTTAATATTTATATCATCCTATGCCTTCATTCTCATTTCATATCTGTAATCAAGCCAGTTTCGTTTTTTCTATATTTGCATAATTCTGGCCCTTCTCTCTTTTGATGAGAAGCATTTAACTTAAATATGCAATGGTCTAAAGAGTTTTTTTTAATTTTCCCCTTATCTTTTCCTTATTGCTCTGATGATACATTAGTTATAACTTTTATTCCTCATAGTTTATCTCATATTATTGTTTGCTTCCCTTACGTGATTAGCTTTTCTTATGTTTAGTTTTTGTTTGTTTGTTTTTTGTTAAAGATTTATGCTTTGCTAATGTGTGTGTGTATATATATATATATATATATATATATATATATATATATATATATATATATATATATAATCTCAATTTTTCAATATCGTTCGGATACGGTTTCCGTAATCTAGCTGAATCAAGACATCAACTTTTTATAGATAAAGGTGTAAATATATCTTGGAGTATTTAATACATTCTGTAAGAGCTTAAATGAAATGCATTAATTTGTTCGAGAAAATATTAATTTCTTATGCATGAATAAACTAGGAAACTGCAGTACACTATTTAAACGAGCTAAGTCTAGTTTTTATTTGTGCGTGTATAATATACTAGTGGGTGGGGGCGCCCGGCTTTGCCCGGTCGTGAAATATGCTTAAATATATTTAATTTGTCCAGATTTCGTGTATATTATTATAGCCATGATTTCAAAAGTAAAACTATTTGGGTTCCATCAGCTAGAACCGAAACCAAAACTGTAGCATTCAAAGCTGGTGACGTTACCACTGTACCAACGTGACATGCATATGAACTGATTAAAAATAAACTAAAATGAATGTAGAAAATATAACGATTTGTTCAATTTTGACCCCATAAAAACTATTATAACCGGCTAAAGACCCATAAAAGAACGGTGCGTAAAAAACTCCAATCATTTGGGACCCCTTACGCCGCTTTTCAACTTTAAGTACCGGAGGATATAGTTTGAAAATATGGAGACACAAAGATATATATAGGATTTTATATCTTAGATTTCTTATAGCAAAAATATCGACGCTTTACTCAAAAACCGTGTATTATTCTTTTTCAATAAGAGTAGATAGTGCTAGAAGGCAACATCTGTCAAACCTATTAAATAGAGAAGAGTCGGTTATGCCATTTAATTTTAGGGTGTTTAAGTATCTTGGAAAATTTTATTTGAAATAGTTTTTCTATGAAAATTAAATGTTAATATACTATTTTTTTATTTTCAGGTAAGTCTTGCCAACAATCGTTTATGACTTCTCAGACAAATTATGTAAGTAGTTTTTTTTTTTTTTTTTTTTTTTTTTTTTTGGTAATTATTTAAGTAGTTTTTTGTGTTTTGGGTTTTTTAATTAAAATGTGTGAATTATGTTGACTGAATTTTCAAAATTTCATAAAATGTATTAAAAATGTTTATTAATTTACTAGAAAAATGCTTGTAATATTACTAGATGGATCAGAAACTGCTCTATTCAAAAGTGACTACGGCAATTACATCAGCCAGTTCCAGGCAGAAAATTCATGAGGTTCAAAACCAAAATATATATACAGGAACAGTATATATATATATATATATATATATATATATATACACCACCCGTTATATATTAAGAGAACGGTAAATAATAAAATGTCAATAAAATTAAAAGGTTTTATAATTTTTTTAAATTTTTATCTTTTGTTGTTGTTTTTTTTGTTTAGAATAAATAGTTTTGTAAGAATTATTAGATTATAACCTTGGCAGTGGAAACTAAATAACTTTGGCAGTGACGAATAACAGGTTAAAACCTAACTTAATATTTTCAGAATTAATTACTGTTAAATATCATAATTAAAAATATATTAAATAATTTACTCATAAAAATATAATTATAAACTTGATTATGTTAAACATTTTTATGTAGAGAATTCCCTTCCATGTTAATTTATCGTGCGTTATGAATTTTGGAACGCAGCTTCTACATGTGGGATATTTTTATTTTAATGCAAAGGAAATAAAAATGTTATTCATTTAGTAAATTCGGTTGTTTCTAATTTCTGTTAAGTTTACCTCAGTTCATGTGTTTCAAATTTAAGTTGCTTTGTAGTATTTTAAATTATTTGAAGGTGAAACTAAAATATTTAAAAGATTTAATGTATATACTGAAATATTTAAAATTTACATTAACTTTGATCCATAGCCCTTTGGACACCAATTCAGCAATATTGCCTAAATTTCTATTTTTGGCTTAAGCATCCAGTTTTATACATTTTTTAGGTAAACACACTTATGTAATGAATTTTATCAAAATAATAATAAATATTCTAGACTTACCATTTAAGATTACTTAGTATGGTATTTTCATGTTCCTCTTAAGAATCATAACTGGTGCAAAACTTCTGTTCGTGAAATTATGGTTATTTTAATAACTATCTTAAATGCTTTCATTTCTTGTGTTAGTTTTTGTTCGTTTTAATAAAATTCCGGAATTATGCTCGCAACATTATTTGCAGAATTTCTTCTACATGATTATTATTAACTTGTATAGCATTGTTATTAAGCATTGCTGGTGTAAGCCTAACCTATCTGATATATAATCTTATATATGTGTGTGTGTGTAATGTTTAATCTGACATTCTAGAAATAGTTACGTTCTTGTCACACACACACACACACACACATATATATATATATATATAAATTGGTAACTGACACATATTTATGACAACATAAATCACATGAATCCAATTATCTCGGTATTAAAATACTAATCATTAAATAATATTTGCTATTATAGATATATATTTTTCATAAGATTTATGCATTTGCTTTTTACCTTGTTTCAGTCGATATTTTTTTTATCGACTCCTTGTCAGAAATGCGGAATTTTCATTATTTCAAATATTTTTGGATTGTTTCATTCATTTTTAGTTTTGTGTGTGTGTTTTTTTTTTCATTTTTATTGGCAATACTTCGAATCAATCTTTGCTTATTCTCCGTTTTTTTGTTGTTTTTTTCGTTTTTGCATTGTCTGCTGTCTCGAAACAATCTCCCTCCCCCATTTCCCTCTTTCCCACTATCCATTTTTCTCTCTCTCTCCTCGTATGTCTCTCCATATCTCTCTTTTCACCATATCTATGTTTATATGCATTTTTCTCCGTATATATTTAATTATTTCCATGTCATATTTGCTTCAAACACAATCGTCGTTTGTACAAACTAAACAATGTTAAAATCAGTTTGGGAATATTTGTCGTCGATGAAGGTAAGTTTTATATTAGCTTCCTATCTCCTCGGTAGATCCAAGTGCGACTACAATACAATCAATATTTAATAGATGTCTCCACGCTTCCTAAAATCGTATCTCTATTCTATAATCTCTCCAATTATGTTAAATGTATTATATAGGTGTCTAAGGTTATTGTAAAGATTGCTTGCTCTTTAACTTTCGGTTTTTCCTGCACATTTGGCTGGATAAGTAGCCAATGTTACGTGGGTAAGAACTCGATTCTTAACACAGAGAAAGGGGAGCCACGTTATCTGGGAGCAAGGTAATCATTAATCATAAGGGGGCATATTTTATAGCAAGCTCCACTCTCCCCAATGGTTTACTTCTACTTGTGCAGCCGCCATCGTGCAAAGGCAGCATGCGTACCGCACATTTAACCGACATGTCCAGTTCAAACAGACAAAAGTACATAAAAGCCAGAAGTAACTGCAAGAAAGAAATAGCGAAAGCTAAGAGAGAATTTACTGAAACCACCAAAAAAACGCATCAAAGCACAGAAATTAGGAATCCGCGACTTCTGGAAAATCTACAACGGTGTAGTAAATAATGGGCAATCAACAATCCCTCTCACTATCCAACAATCATGAGGTTGTTTGCTCTGCAACTAAGAAGGTTAACATGCTTGTCAGTCGGTTTGCCTCCAATTCCACACTGGACCCTCTCAACTACCTCCTACCTCACTTTCCTTTGCGGACAGACGCCACACTAGACGATCTGAAAATCACCTCTTCTAAAGTTCATGCTATCATAAGAAATCTTGACGCTGCAAAAGCATGTGGGTCTGATCTCATCCTGGCTGTGCTATTAAAAAAGTGCTCCGTTGAAGTAGCTCCAGTTTTCTCTAAACTTTACAACAAATGCCTTAATGAATCTTGCTTTTCTGCCTGCTGGAAAACTGCTTCTGTAGTACCAGTTTTCAAGAATTCTAGCGAAAGAACTGACCCATCAAATTATCGCCTCCAACTTTTCGCCAAAATATTTGAGACCATAATAAACCAAGCTCTAGTGCATCACCTTACAGATGCTAATCCATATTGTTGGTCACTCAGAAGTTTTAGACAAGCCAACAGCAGACATACTAACTGTAATCTCAGAACGTATATACCAGTCACTGGACAAAGCAGGGGAGGGTAGAGTGGTAGCTCTAGATATATCTAAGGCTTTTGACAGGGTATGGCATGAAGGTCTTCTCAGGAAAATCAGATCATATGGTATCACTGGAAGAATACATGACATAATTAAATCCTTCTTAGATAAGAGAAAAATCTAGGTTGTCCTCGACGATCGTCCATCTAAACAATACGATATAAATGTGGGAGTGCCTCAGGAGTCTATCCTGGGACCTCTGTTATTCCTAATATTCATAAATGACCTCCCTGGCAAAATTGCCTGTGAGATGGGTATATATGCTGACGACACCACACTCTATAACAGACACGACAAGAAAAACAAATGAACACATATCTTTAAAAAATGGCAGAAACACTAGAGGATGACCCCCGATCTGTAGTAGAATGGGGACAAAAATGGATGGTCACATTCAATGCTGTCAAGACTAAACTCGTTCCTTCAATGATTACAAGAAACCTACTCTACCACCAATAGCAATGGCCAATGACTCTTTATCTGAAAGTACATCCTTTAAACTCCTCGGCCTAACGCTCTCAGGAAACATGAGTTGGAACAATTACATCGAGAGTATCGGCAGGACTGCTGCGAAGAAGGTAGGTTCTTTCTACCGTGCTAGAAAGATACTAACGCCCGAAAGTATCCTATACCTCTATAAGGCCACCATTCGCCCATGTATGGAGTATTGCTGTCATATTTGGGCTGGTGCATCTGCCACTAGTCTCTCGCTCCTAGACAAGGTTCAAAAGAGAGTCGCCAATCTGATAGGTTCTAAAACTATCATCGACGAAATGTTGCATCCCTTTGCCTTTTCTACAAGTACTTTAACTGTAAATGCTCTGACGAACTGCAAGCACTTGTTCCCCCCTCCACGTAAATACCCCCGACAAACCGGACAAACCGGACAAACAGCTAAATCCCATCCCTTCACAGTAGAAATCCCTAGATGTAAGAGAGCCTTCTACTCCAGTAGTTTCTTCCCCAGGACAGCTAGACTTAGGAATTCTCTGACGGCTCCCTTCTTCCCCAACTATACTGACATGCAGAAGTTCAAGTGCAACGTGAACCGACGTCTTGCTGCCCAACTCCCTACACGGTACTCTTTATGCCTATGTCCCTGATAGTAGCCCCTTACAACAAAGTGGCAATATGCCTTGTTTGGGGTGAAAATGTAATAAAAAAATAAAAACTTTTGCACATTTTTGTTGTTCACCGAAGGTGGTAATAATTTTATGTATTCTAATGAAGCACCATTTCGAAACCCATACAATTCTTTTACCACGAATATTAATGCATCTTACATTTTAGTTTAATAACATAATTACGTTAATTCTTGTCATTTGAAAAACCTCCGTATGTAGCCGTTTCTAATTGGTTTTATCTCTACAAAAATTGTTCAAACTTATAACACTAGTTATGTAAACTATAGTGTCAGTTTTGACCATAGCAGTATGGATGTAATTGTTTGAAGATATCTGGGACTTACAAATCTTGGGACATGCACAATCTAAATTCAGACGCCTTAATACCAGCTGCTTTGTATCCATTTGCTTTAGTGCTCCCTCTCTCGACATACATTACCCGAACTAAGCAGACAAGCAGCAAAATATCACGCCTTCACTACAGAAATCTGATCCTTTTACTCTAAAAGTTTGTTCCTTCGACCTAACATTCTCTCCCTGTATCCTGCGTCCCTGATTAAGATGCAGAAATTTAAGTGTTAAGATGTTAATTGATATCTCGATGCTCCACTCCAAAATGTGGAGGCGCTCTATTTTGCATGAAAATCAAATCTTCAATATTGTCGCAAAATCGGGCAAATTTCATCTCTAAATAATGAGGTACCTTTCACACTTTGCTATTGTTGTTCATGTATGGATAAATGTCCAATTTCCTGGCAAATAGACAAGTTGTTGTGATTCGAGGATGACAAGCTAAAATTCCTGACTTATCGCCCTGTGCCTTTTTTTGTTTGTTTTTTTTTCACGGTGGTTTTCCAAACGAGCAAACCAAGAAATTTAGAAGCATTTGAAGGGCGAATACGTGAAGTTATGGCCATTTCGTAAGAGTTTCTTATGACATCAGTTGATGGAATTCTTGGTCGACTTGAAAAGCTGGTGGCGAATAAATATTGAATAAGTCCATACACTGCACTTTTCATATCCATTAATTGTATAAATTTTCTTGCAAAAATAAATTGTATGTCTTGTAAAATATTGAGTTTCATGTCAATCAACACACATATATATGTGTGTGTGTGTGTGTGTGTGTGTGTGTAGAGTGTATTTATATAAACATTAGGATGAACCTTATTAATCATATTGAAGATTTGACGAGACATGTTACTGTCGAAATTTTAGTTTGTTCATGTTTCTTCCTAATGTATACATAATTTTATGGTGTATATATATATATATATATATATATATCAACTTGTATGCTTTCATACAACTTCTAGTATTATTTAATCCTATGTTTAACATTCTTGAAGTAAATACTATAAGGTTCCTTTTTCAGAAAAGGTTATATTTTGTTCAATAGAAGTAAAAACCTGAAGAATGTCCAAACTGCAAGCATTCCATAAGAATCCTCTTTTCTCTCTTGGATATGATTAATTTCTAAATTTTCCCCAGCCTGTGTCTGCTGGCAGCAATTCAACATTTCGCAAAAGAATGCCTTTGGCATCAATACCTAAAAGCCATTTGAACATTGATTCGATGAAATTAAGCATTTAATGACCAATTGTCTTTTTTTTTTTTTTTTTTTTTATGGCTAACCAAATTCCTTCTACAAGAATTCCTGACATTAAATAATTTGATGTTAACCATTTTCGATTAATAAAATATTGTTCTGATCCACGCCAGCTTCATTTTTTGAGGGTTGGGGGGGGGGAGACATTTTTTTCTAAATCAATTTTTTTTTTTTTTTTAATATATATTTTGATGCATTAACGTATTTCTTTGGGATGGCTGTCCATCCGTTCGTCTATGGGTTCATTGTTGTCACATATGAGTTTGAAATAGCATATTCATCAATAAATAGTCAGATTAAATTGATCCCATTTTCAGTGATTCCATGCCTCTTATTACAGATCTGTCAATCTGTCCGGTACAAGTTCAAAATGTCACTTTCGTTTGTTAATATGCAAATTAAATGCATGCACATAATAATTATAGTTTGTTTCAACCTAAATCACAAGTCTGCACTATTGTTTTTTTTTTTTCATTGAATTTTGCCTGATTTCAGAATTGGTCTTCTCCCATTTTGGCACGTATGATTTGGATGCCGAATAGCGTCCCTAACTAAAAGTTCAAATCCTTTTAAAGCTAAGGTCCCGCACTGTCAGCTAGACTTCAACCTCTGTCCCATAAACGAAATTTTGCATCCCTCTGCCTGTTTTATAAGTATTTTTAGTAGTAGGTGCTCCAACGGACTACAAGCTCTTGCACCCTCTAGACATAAATGCTCACGACAAACCCACAAGCAGCAAAGTCCTACCCTACACAGTAAAGATCCCCAGATGCCAGAAAGACTAATAGTTTCTTCTATGACTGCTAGACTTTAGAATTCCCTTCCGGCTTCCCTGACTATACAGACATGCAGAAGTTCAAGTGTAATGTAAATAGACATCTTTCTGTTCAACTCCCTACATAGTATTCCCCCAAATTATGTCCCAGATAGTAGCCCCCATTCCACATCAAAGTGACGCCGTGCCTTGTTTGAGATGAAAATGCAATAAAAACATTGCACGCTAATATTATTGGGAAAATATAAACCTGTAATTCTTTCCATGCCAATTATAGACAAAAAGAGCAACTTGTGTTCAATTGATCGTGAATAATGAATTGTTTAACATAGATTGAATTTCATGCAGAGATAATTCTTCAATTATATTTGTTTTTTGTATTTTTGTATTCAAAGCTATCCGGTTTCACTTCATCCTTATTCAAAGTTTGAGTACAGTTTACTTGGTGATACCCTCTTGAAATTAAAACATCTTGATTTTTAAATTCAATTTCAGACACTGTATGTGCCTCTCGTCATTCGTAACTTATGGTTACGTTACCTTAATAGTTTAGCGGGTTTCCTAATAGACTGTTTCCTAATTATCAACCATAAAACATTTATTAGAAGAGATATCAAATAGAATCAGAAGTGCAAGGAACTGTTATTTGTTTTTCCAGTCCTGCTGACAAAAATATATTCCTAATGGTAAAATAAACATTATATCTATGTCAACAGCTTATATTTATCAACAAAGCAAAATGGTTAAGGATTAGGACTAGGTCACTGGAGGCGAGTGAAGATGTGGAAGAGGGGATGGGCATCAACACCTCTTTATCTCTATTACTCTTTTATATTCTTGTTTTTAGGAATTGCTGGGGTGTGGGAGTTGATAATGACACATTCCTGGTTGTCATAGGAACAAAAGTGTGTGCGTGTTAATGGAAGTTTGGTAGTGTTTTTAAATGGGATTATAAAACTCAGGACTCTTGAGGAAGAGGAACTCTTTGAACAAATCTGGTTTTAATGAAGACCATCTGATTAAGGTGAAGTGGAATCTATAGGGTTCTTTTGCTATCATGGCCTCTACAGATGTTTAGTCAGTAACCTATTATATATATATATAATCGACCTTTGTTTGTGGGTGTGTGGAACAACCTCTGCCAAACTGTCAACTTTAGGTCTATAAACTATAAATTTGATTTATAAGGGATTCGTTTCTGAGGAATATCAGGAATGAATTATTTCGTATTTTAACCCGCAAAACTAGCTGCTATGGTGTCAAAATAAAAAGAATTTGAAGTAGAAAGACATAAGTCTATTAAGTGATCCGCTACAAAAGGATATGAATTTATACGTTGAAGTTTTTAAGTTTTGGTATCCATTTGTTAACTGCCGCTTACTTGTTTCCCACTTGACTTCAACTTGAATGTCTTCAAGTCCAAGATAAACAAATTCCTGATGAACCGCCCCCTTAAGTAATGATACTTTATCAAATCTCCAATACTAACGAATACTACAACACTATCCCATTGATTACTGTACACGCAATAATCCTTATCCACGAGTGGCTTCTCGGACTTGATAAGTGGTGACCTCCATGTAAAAAAAAAAAACTTAAATAGTAATGAATAACGAAGTGCGATAGGTGTTTCCTTCGATTTTAGATGTTACCTGCGTATTTTTTTAACGTTTGAAATCATTACTATATATTGGGTACAATATAATGGCCAATGGAGAATTGGCTCTATAATAATAAATACAAAATTAGCTTGAATTAAAATCTCATTTAAGTGTATTTCACAATCGGGCAATGCTGGCCGGCGTGCATGTGTGCATGTAATATATATGAGGGAGGGAGATAAATAATGGTATGAAGCTAGAAAACTAAACCAACAAGAAAATTGATTGGGAAAAAAAAACAATGACTTGGTAAATATACAGCTTACTTTCATAGTATGGGAAGATTTATAGGAATTATAAGCCGTTCAAGATACTGACGATATGAAATCAGCTCTATAGAATTTATATTTTCAAAAGCTAAATTAGAGTAAATAAGAGATTAACGAAATTATCATTTATATGTTCGTTCCAAGAATGAAAAATAAGAATTGTGTACGGTCGTTTCAGAGGCGATACTAAATTTATTTATGAAATCAGCGTATACGATTCTAATTGTTTGGAACTCTTAAAAACATATGTAAATGATCTTATAATTTAATTTTCTTTACCTCTTAGTTACTAATATATGTGTGTGTGTGCTTATTTTCCTACGTGCAAGTGTAGCTCTATCATTTTTGATTTTACCATTTGCAAATCTTATTTCTTTAACGTCTACAAAAAAATAAATGTTTAATCAACATCTTTTTATTTTGTATTCTTGATTGAAATTTAAATGATTGAAATCTCACAAGTTCTTTAATTGCAGAATGAAGTTAATCCCTATGTTGATATACGCATCGCATTCATTTTGAGAACATTTATGTGGATATTATACAATGCGCACTTCATGTAGATTCTTTAAATTATCTAAGAAAATTCTAGAAAAATGTATCTTTTCCAATTCCAGGTAATAAGGTGTTGGCCCCGAAGCAATATTGTACTTGGCCTTGAAGACATTAAGAATTTATTTTTAATAGAAAATATATCCTGAAAATCTATCTAAATATCATTTAGAAAATCTTAATAAGTATGTGTTATTGCGTGTGCGCGCGCATCTACTCGCAGGTTTTAATAATTTATGTATAAATATGTGAAGAAAAGAGGGAAATCACAGCAGATGCATTTTGGTAGAATCTGTACTTTTGCTGATGATTGCCTGATGAAAGTTTGGCAGTCAAACTGCAGATACATCAGCTGTCAAGAAAGTGATGGGAGCGATGGTCTTGGTATGCGCTTGATGGTTATTGGCAGCTGGGAAAATCTGTCCGACCAAAAGGGTGAGGGTGTCAGAACTGATTTCAACGAGCAAATAGAGTATGACAAAATACATGCGATCTCCGGACTCATCATAGGCAGGAGACCAATGTATGTGCATATACATGTATATACGTGTGTATGTGTGTGTGAAGAAATGAAAACAAGCATTTATTACGTTTGAATATTTTCATAATTTTAATTATATATGCACGTGCGTATATTTATTAAATAGTTGTGCATAGATTATATCAGATGTGAAGATTCGACCCCATGTATACTTAGGGTCCTTCATATATATATATATATATATATATATATATATATATACACACACATGTACAAACACGTTTGAGATACAGCTCTTTTAATTCGTAACGTGAATATAGGCGATGTATTTTCTTACAATCAGGCAAAGTTTCAGTAACAGAGATAAGGGCTTTCTATTAGAATCATTAAGTTACATGTAATGTATTCACGGACGTTATTTATTACAATTAGATACATACTTTTAAATAGATTTATTTGCTTGAGAAATCTATTAAAAGTTCAATATCTTATGACGAAACAGAGCTAGTGTAATATATATATATATATATAATTGTTTAAAAATGTTTACTTTTACAAGGTAATGAGAACCTGATTACTTTTAACTTATGGCTAGCGACTCGTGGTGGAACATAAGAAAAATTCTACTCCAATAGTTTCTTCCACTGAACTGCAAGACTTTGGAACTCCTTTCAGTGATTCTGACATGCAGAAGTTCATGTGTAATGTGAACAGACATCTTGCTACTCATCTCGTTTTATAAAACCCCTGCAACTTATGTCCCCGATAGTAGCCCCCTACTTCAAAGTGTTACTGCGCCAAGTTTGGGGTGAAAATTGAATATTTTTTTTAAAATTAGGACTATACTTGCACAATTGGATACAATCCACATGTAGACTTTCTTCTCAAATATGCCATGTTTTATTAACAAATACTCAGCTGCACAAAGAATCTATACACTGAATAATTGATAAGGGCTTATATAATGAAGATGAGTTATATAATGAAGATGACCAAGTCAATTTTGTGAGTCTTTTATATCCGGGTTATTTGCTTGAAAATTACAACGAAATTATATTTCGCATTGTTATCTTTTTTTTCTTTTTTTTGTGTTTTCAGTAATCGCCAACAACTCTTCATGCAATTGTAGTCTACATATTTCGCAACGCCTATACATGTTCTAATCATAAAAATTGAAACCGGTTAAAGAATAAATGTAATTGCTTTAAGTTAATAACCACTTAGCTAGGCCAAGGCCTATTTGACGATACTGGCAATTGAGGTTGTTAGTTTGATGAACAGCAAAATATAAAATAGAATGCACGATGCTTAGAATTGGCCAAATCTTATTCTTGAAGATACTCTAAAAACATTTGACTTAAAGACGACCATTTTATAGTCGGCTTGAAAGCAGCTACAACGACTACCATGTCTATTTTTAAAACGGCATCGGGCAGACATTCAGACTGTGGATATAAATAGATTACACCTGCCCTTTTACAGGGTTTTTTACACTTTACTGTGTTTTAGTTTTTACAAAAATTTTAATTTGATTACATGTCATAAGTCTGAAGTTTTTGGGAGAGAAACTCTGTTCATGGAAGTACCATTAGATAAACAGATGAGGAAAGTGCTTTATGTATGCAACTGGAATTGTTCTTGGTGTGAATGTTTCTTAATGATAACGAGATTCCAAAATCTATTATGCAAATACCGATAGAGTAGAGAAAAACTGGAATGTGCTAGGGTCGTATTAATTTAATTTTAATGAACTTATGTAGTTTTCTGTTTCTAGTGACCCCTTAAATGTTATTGATTCTTCGACCTAGCAGCCCTGTTCAAAAAAGAAAAAAAGAGGTCCTGGATCTTTAGAAGACATCTAGAAATGTTGTAAAAGTGCTGAGATTTTCCTTAGTTATCATTGCCCCAAGGTCCACTTTGGCCTGGAGTCGTAATTCCTGGTAGGACATCTGGTGATACGTAATCAGGCTGTCTAAAGATATTGGTTTTCTGAGTAATAAATACATCAAACATTGATGTTGTCTTTTTCTTTGCAAAACTCAATCATGTTCAGCAAAGTAAAAAAAGTCAATTTTCTTCTAGAAAATAACAAAACTAAACACTATGAATTAATAGTTGGAGATATGAATCATATCGTATGGATTAGAAGATTTTATAGTTGGCATAGGTATCGCCGATATTTTCTTGGTTAGAATTTTTTTTCTAGAACGACATCAGGTATTTACAGGAGAGATAACGTGAAAGTTGCATACATCCTAAATGCAAGGGATTTTCTGGAACGAATTGGATTCGAACTTGAAGAACCAAGAATGTCAGTTCGTGCCGTTAACCATTAAACCACCGTCACCTTCTGAAGATATAAATAACTTGAAGCATAAAAATACTTCTTAAAAATGACTGGATTCGGCATTAAAAAGATTGATCTGCTGTAAAATATAACCAACCAAAATAAGCAAATTTTATATTTTGACAGGGATTGAACAACCGCGCTCTCGCTGATGACTGATATGATAGATGCGTAAATATATTTTACAGTAAAACGCTATAAGACGTAACTATGAACGAATGGCTGTTAAAGAAGAATAGATTTTCTTTCTACTCCATATCTTTGTTTCTTATTTGTAACCTTGCGTTGCCAACTGCACATATTGATCCGCTTCAAGAATGTCACTTCTATTCAGATGGAAATTTTTCAACATAGGAACCTATTCAGTTTTCAGCCAATGAAACGCCTCCATTTTATGAGTCAATTATTTCTAGTGTTTTGACGCTGACTGCTCATGTTCGGCTAATGTTAGACATTTACAAATTATACATTGTGATTGTTTATTGAAGGATAAGTCTATAAAATTTTATTTCAATGCCAGTTTCGAGAATGCTTAAACAAAAAAGCACTTTGAGTGAAGCAAAGATTGTGTTAGCCATAATGATTTTTTATATACATTTTTAATTTTTTTTTTTTACGAACCATGAATTAAAATTGTATTGTGAAATGTTTTTATTGAAAGTCTTATTGTAGTAAAGATATGGTCGAAAATAAAAATACAAGTTTTAGACTAGAAAGAATGGTTTAATTCATCTAATAAATTGCGAATAAGTTAAAATAATTTAATATATTGCTCTTTAAAATAAAACTGAAGAATTACGTAATAACCGTAAATCAAAAGATTTTGATGCTGAAAAAAAATGAAAGCACATAATTTAATGGTTGCTAAGTAAAACGACAAGCTGAAGTACCCTTACTTTGACGATATCAGATCAGGCCGTCTGATGATTCCGACTCTCTAACCTAAAATGTATCAAAGATGTTATTTGTATTTGCAGTCTATAGACTACTGTTCTATTTTTTATTCGCGTTCATCTCTAACAAGGCATGTCGATACTTGGATGTAAAGCGCTACTATTTGGGACTACGCCTAGGAAATCCCTGCAAGAATAGATTGACATGTAACAGCGATAGACTTTAAATTGTCGAAGCGGGAGAGTAACGTGTAATAAAAAGTTATTAAAAAAAGAAAAAAATGCCGACCTGGATTTTTTATTTACTTATTTTGTTTGTTAGTATCGGTAACTTTACAGCTTTTCCAAAGATAGTGGATTCGGCATTAAATACCCCCCTAAAAAGGTTGGTATGCCGTGAAAAAAAAACTTCAATTTACTAGTTTATTTCATTGTAATACGCGGAAAGAGTGTTATGACTAGGGCTAGGACAGCAGCATATTCTTTTTATTGTTTTGACACTCGAGTTTGTATCCTTTAATATCTTATATTCCTTTATATAGAATGATGTGGTTCTAGGTTGATTAACTGTGTCTGTGTCGGATATATACTAGAGTCAAAACAATGAAAAGAATGTTCTGTTATGTCCCTAGTTATGGCATCGCTTGAATACATCACTACAATTCACGTATACTGAAAACAATGTTTAAACAGGTTTATTCCTACCAAATTTCGCGTGCCTAGGTTTAATAATCTAAAATTAGTTTTCGACAGTCATGTCTCTTATTAGTATAATGTTTATGAGAATTATAAAAAATAACCTTCAACCTCACCGCTCTTTCTTCTCACTCTCATTTATCAAAGTCAAATTTTTTTTTTTAATATCCATCCATTTTAAATTTTAAGAAACAGACATTGCTACAGTCAAACAATTGAATTAAAAACAAGAATAAAAAGAAAATGGACATTAAAAAAGGAAGTCATTATACAGCCGACATTAATAAATGAATTACAAGCAATTACATCAGAAATGAACAACGAATAGACACTGTAATAAATATGTGCATCTGTTTCTCTTTCTAAACAAGCAGTTTTCAAAATGCAAATGCTTATCTATATATACTTATTAAAGTGAGAATGTGTATGAGGACACTTCTCAACCTATATACTCAACGAATCTTTGATCTACAGATTTGATATTTGCTACATATGATATTCAAACATATGATATTCAAACACGTGGAAAATTGTTTAATCAAGTTTCATCCGGAAAAAACAGCAATTTTGAAATATGGTCCTTCGGAGTCACCGCATTTTTGTTTAACTGTTTCACAAATGCGCGTGCGCAACCGTGAAACATGACGGCTTTTTATGTTAATACAAATTAGATTTGAGAATACTTCGTAAATATCGTGTCAAGCTGGTCTAATGTTTATCGAACTTTACTAACTCTTTAGGTTTTGGTTTCGATTTCAGCTTGAGTATTTTTTATTACAAGAAATGAACTGTTTAGAAAACATTCGCATGCACATGTCTCGTTTCTTTCACTTTTCTATTTTATTTTTCAAGGAATTTAACGTACGTTTAATACTTACGGTATTCCTACTTATAATAAGATCTGCATTAAATGAAATATAATATTTATGCTATTTTACAATCGGGCAACGGCGGGTGGCCTACTAGCCTATTATAGTCCCAACTTAATTGCCTGTGTCATTAGATCAGGCTGTTTGAAGATATTGGCTTAACTTAAAATCCACTAAGCGATTATCCTATTGTTTTTTTACCTTACCGTCGATCATCTAAAAATATTCCCTCTACAAAACAATCAAACCAAACACCATAAATAAATATTTGAAAATATAAAGAACCTGAAGCATACAACCTTCCTCTAAAATTATTAGATTCAGCATTAAATAATCTTAAGTGTTGATAAGTCGTATAAAAACAAACTAAACTTAAAAAAATAAATATTTGAAGATATAACTAACATTAAAAAATTACAACTTTATCAAAATTACTGAATTCGGTATAAAATAAACTAAAAAAGATTGATATGCCGTAAAATATAACAGCGAAACGGAAACAAGTCATTGAAAACAAATATCTTTTTCTTTAATCACAATAACAGTATCATTTAAATAATGGACCATTCACATCGCAAGCTTTTCGATATCGTTCATTATGTAATATTCTACGTACGACGAATGTTCCAAGAGTAATGCTTCTGATTTTTTATTTGATCTGACATTGAATTCTTGGTAAATGAAAAACTTCATTAACGATTGATGGTGACTATGTAGAAAAATAATTTCAGGAGCGCAAACAGTTGTTTTAACAGTACCATTCCCGTCTTCGTAGTTCAACTCTTTGAGTAAGAAACAAATAGGTGTAATTTTTAAACGACACTCGTATATAGGATGAAAACACATCCAAAGATGAAATCCTGCTGCCACATAAATTGAGTACAAAATCGGGTTCAGAATTTAAGGGGGGGGTCTTTTTGTCACGACTCTTTTCTCACAGAACATCATTGTTAGTCTCTCCCTACTTTATTACTATTTTCATGGATGATGCTCGACTGAAATCCAATCTTTGGAGTTATCCCTGTAAATACGTTTTATCTGCTATAACATCAAAGGATGTCATGGTGTTAATTACTTGATTCTCTATACACCGTTGTCATGAAAATATAATTATACTCCTTTCTTTTCATCAAGAACTTGAAACCACTCGGAAATAAGGGTTAATGAGTGTTCGATAATCACTGGAATAATAACGTAGTAATCGTTAGAAGAATTTTGGTATAATTTGATTACTTAAGGGGACGGCTCATCAAGAATTTGTTTACGTTGGACTTGAACGCTACCATATTATAGTCCGCTGGAAAGCAAGCCAGCGGAACAGTTCCACGGGCAGGCAGTACTAGAAAAGGTTTTTTCATGGAATCCACGTTTAGGTCTAGGCACAGATAATGGGACATTATTGATAGTGGTTTCAGCAAGACGATTTATTGTGAAAGTTTCGTAATGGTGGGGGGACCATAGATTGGAGCTCTGACGAGTACTTGCCATGAAAAAAAAACGATATAGAATATACTTGCAACGTCTCTTCTGTGTGAAAGAGGTTGCAGGGAAGAGAAAAGGACATCAGCTACTAGGTTATCTTATATTAATTTTCCGTTATTTTAATTCCCAGAATTAAGAATTCAGTTTTCCTCATGATTTAGAAATTGATAACCCCATATTCAGTTGGGCATATACTGTACGCATGCGCTCGAATTGTGTGATTATACACGTTTAGACTGCAGTCATTAATATGAACATAATTTCTACAAAATGCTTTCATAAAAAAACTCTTTTTTTTAAATTATTTATAAAAACAAGATGAAAATTAGTTTTTCAAACTTTCTTTTAACATTATGAAACCGATTTGAAATTTGATAAATAAATCAATATCTGCATATGAGGCTGAATAAATTTCTCTAATTTACAAAACAAAAAAACAAACAAAAATAACCAAACGTTTCTACATTTCAATTTCTCTGCAAATTAAATAATTATCTTATCTCGGATTGCTGGCAGCTGACGGGCATTTAACAAAATCCATTTGCTTCCAATTTCAAAGCTTTCTTTTTTTGCCTTTAATGAAAGAGAAGATTGAGACGAAACGTGACCCCTGCCTATGGGGAATTTTAAATAAAATATATTAGTTTACATTATCGCCCCGAACAACACTTCATAGCATATAGATATTAAAGACGTAATAAATAAATAAATAATATTTTAGGAGGTGTCTCTTCAATCTACACATTTAGCGATGCCGATTCTATTTCAAACTGAAGTGTAACTGATTAACTAATACACAAAATCTATTCTCTGCGTTTTCTCTCTTACAGACGTGATGTTGCTAGTCTTTTCTTGCATATACTCTTCAGAATTCTCTGGTCTATCCCATGCTTTTTTTGCTTCATTACGTTTTACTTGTTGCTCTAGTGGGCTTCATCAATTCGATGTTTTGATACATCACTGCAAGACATCTTCCAATTCCAATAAATTCTAAAGTACTACAGACTTGTAAAATTTCCTCTTACATATAGTTTGGCTCTTTTCGTTTTCCCTCCTACATATAGCCTTGCTCTTTTTATTACTAAAATCCATAGGCCTATTCCCTCTTTGCAATAAGAATGTTTTGTTTTTGTTCGCCCCCCTTACCTCAATGGTTTAATGCATTGTCTGGAACGGTTCTTACAAAAACGATCAATAATACGATAATCGAAAGAATATTCGTTTTTTATTTATCAGTATAAATACCTTGATTGTTTAGCACTGCAGAAATTGAAGAAATGAGCAAGCTGATAAAGAGGCTAAGTCACTTAAGCATAATTCATGAAACTTATCTCACCGTGAGGCCCGAATTCGTGAACTTTGACGAGTACGGAGTTAGCTCATAGTTACCAGTACTTCCAGGTCCACACTGATTCCGAGTACATCCTGGGGTTTCATCTCGAGCTAAAATAGTATCGTACTTGAAACAAATTTTAATACAGCTTCGGACACCGTCGGGCAAGATGTCTGTGAGAGTTAAGACCTGCATTTCGACTCCATTAATTAGTCTTTACAGGCAATTTTTTAAGGTGCATGGTTCAAGAATAATTCAGATACGTGGAATTTCTATAAGAATCATGCAGAAAATGAGTACAATAACCTGAAATATTTCATCTGCGGTAAATAAATAACCAAAATACAACAGTTTTTCTTTCAAATGTTATACTTTAGTCTCACTAATTGCATAAAGTATGCAAACAGTATGAGAAAAGTGCAAAAATGTCTTTGATAGAAAATATTAACTCGTCTTCTTACCACAGCTGCGAAACACTTTCCTTTCTCCGTGTTTCTAACATGAAAGGAAATTTCCATAAAGATTATTTTCAGCTAAGAAGTTCTTACCTGTGGAAGACATTGCCACGGGATTAGTTCCATGCAGGTTACAGCATTTTTTTTCAAACGTAAATTATAAACCATCCTGATATATATTCTGATTTCGTAAATTCTATTTTCAATCCTCTTATAATATTCTTCAGCATTCAACAATTCTTTAGCTTTAATAAGTGGCGATGCATTATAAAAATAGCAGAATGACTGCAGCAAAGAGTGAATATGTTTGCTAGTATATAATACAATGCTAACTCAATAATCACTGGGTCTTCTCATGGTATTATGCTACATTTTAGATTGTTTATGTCAAGGTCAATTCATGATCACTTGTTTGGAGTTGTACGTCCGCCATAAAATGTGGCCTACATTGCTTTGCATTTTGGGTTGGAACGTTGGTCTGCTCGACTTTGGTGTTAGGGTTACTTCGTGCCAAACAGGAAAGCAAGGGCAAACATTGACAGCGAATTGTGTAACACTAATAGATGTGTTGGGATGCCTACAAAGTTTTCAATGATGCCGATAGGAAAATGACTTTTAATTTCAACTCTGCTACCTCAAACTGGAAAAGGTCATCGGGAATAGGAAGGACGCGAGGGAGAAGCACAGGAGAAGAGGAGATAGGCTTGTCAAACTATAGAAATGTTGATAAAGGGAATAAAGTTGCGGGATAGTTGAATTATTTAAATGGTAAGATTAGAGAGCTACAAGGCATGAATATTGGTTTAATTTGTACGGCTGGCATCCCTCTTTATATATCTATGTATTACTAGCAGGTCGCCCCGTATTGCCCGGTCGTAAACTACGCTTAAATATATTTTGATTTATGCAGATTTCGTATTAGTATATTATATTGAACCCAATATATAGTAATGATTTCAAGTTTAAAAGATGGCTCGTGCTTCACAACCAAGAATTGAAACCAAAACGTTTAGCTTACGACTTTTTCCTTTGACATTAATACCTGAGTTATGAAGACATGTTTGCTACAAGGCTAAAAATTAAAACGTGAACCAATTGCTATTACGTTACGTACACATATTCGTAATGACGTCATTGGATCTTTACTTGGCAAATTCCCCCTTTTTTAACTTTTTGCACAGATTTCCCTGACTAAAGCCCAAATATAAAGTTTCGCATCGGTTCGACTACCCTATATATTAAGTTTCATGTCTGTAGACAAAAACCTAACAGGAATTTGATAGGCAAACTTTTTAAACAAATATATATAGAAAGAGGTTTGTGTTTACTGTTACCTTTTTACGCAAGTATAAATCATCTAGAATATATGCATGAATATAAGTATACGTAATAGCTAACTAAAGATGATTAGCCATAAGAAAACCGAAAAAACTAATACCGAATTCATTAAAATGAATATTTAAAATATACAAATTAAATCATTTGCAGCTGAATGCAATTCCACTACTCCTATAACAGTATTTTTAATTTAAATAAATAGAAACAAAAATGTTTTTTAATATGAATATTAATACAAAATTTATAGGAGTGTAGACTATTACATTATGTATATACGCATAATATAAGGTGATATTTATTGTATATAGCGTTTCTATATTTTCTTCAACAGTGACTAATAAATGATTAGAGCTTAAATAGAATAAAAATATAGTTATAGCAACAAGCCGCAGAAAGGCGTCAACGTTTTAGCCTGATGATTCTCCGCAGGGATGAAGCATGGACTCTTTATGTTAGTTTACGCTATTTTATAAATGATTAATTTCTTAACTGTAAAAACAGTCTATGATAATTCAGCAAGTACATATGATAGTCCTCTCTTAATCTACACACTGTGTGATAAATATAATTAAAACATATTAACCGTTTGTATTATAAAGACTAGACCCTCCGATCCTAAGCGGTTTCCCGCAGACCTCACAATATTATTGGTATGAAAAAATTATAAGTGAAACGTATTTAAAATTGTTCATTGCGAACGCTGATTCTCCAATATTATTAATTATTTAAAAAAGAAATTATGTTCAGACACTGTATGTTAATCATTTAAGAATTGTAACAGAGCGAAGGTGCGTATGGGGGCTATATACAATACCGAGTCGTGTGCGAAATGACGTCATGGTAAAGAAAAAGAAAAAATAATGATAAAAAGTGGGGATGGCGTTCGACAAGTCGGAGCGAACGAGCATAATCACGTTTTATTCGGAAAAGTATCCGGAAATAAATGTCGTTCTTACAAATACTGTTGGTTCTTTTCTATTTTTGTCTCCTTTGTGACTGAGTTTACTACGTGTGGATCCCAGATGTTTACGTGTTACAAAATGACCTTTTGGCTGATATCTGTAGTATCTGTTCTTGACAACATCAGCGGCATTTGACGCCGGAAGTTTTCATGTAATTAGCTCACTTGAAAACTTTCAACATACGGACAGAAACACAAACAGAAATACCGCTTATAAGTAGATATAGCATTCAAAATCGTGCTTGACAGATTGAAGACAATGCTATTTCAAAGTTGTGCGTGACGGATCGATGAGACTTCTATTTTCGAAATCATACATTGACAAAACGTCTCGTAGAATTGCAAGAATGTATTTTCAATTTTTTTTTTTTTTTTTGTTGTTTTCCTTCTGTTGCAAAACCTGAATATTTGATTTGAAGTGAATGGGAGGAGGCACAGGATTACAATTTTGTTTTTAGAATTTTAAATAATTTGGAATGCTCCTGACAGCCGGATATCTTAAGAATTACATTTTTTTACCTTCATAGAAATAAAAAAAAGCATTCACGAGTTATATTTTAGAAATATTATTTAATTTTGCCTTTTATTTCGTGAGCGTGAAAGAAAAGGATTTTGCGCATTGTAAAAAAAAACTGCTGAATGCTAATTATGTATTCTTTTCAATGAGATTATAAGTGACATTAAAAATGTGCAGAAAGTTTAACACCTTTCAAAATCGGCTCAGAAAAAAATGCGAAAATTGGCGAATTTTTCTGAGAATGGAAATTTTGATGGATGAAGTTTTGTCAGGGGAAAGTAGACCGATTAACACACGGACACGTATAGAACATTATGGAAGATCTAAGGTTTTACTGATTAAATTAATGCAAAAAAGTACATGTGCATTTCAAGTGTGTAAATTATTAGATTTAAAAACGCTATTAATTATTTTAATAATGATGACGATAATAATAATGATGATTAAACATTTTATGGTATTAAGTCTTTTTAATGTAAACAAGAGAGAAAATATAGCTTTTTATAGTTTTTCTAAAATTCTAATAATTAAAGCAATTGACCGCCAATGCTTGACGCGAACTGTTTTTGTTGTACATTGGGTTAAATAATAAATTATAAATAATAATCAAAATTAACCATTTTATAATTTGATTTAAATCTTTCGATCTAATGTGTTTTACCCCCCCCCCCAAAAAAAAAATGGCTTACTCTGATTTTATTAAAGTCTACTATTTTACGAATAATTATGTCTTGAGATAAAAATAGAAACATTCATTCTACTTAATATATAAGACGCTTGCTAAATATCAAAATTATAAAGTTCTATGATACTCCTATGTAATTAAACCCGCAATGAATACAAAAATATAATTCATTTTCATTTAAAACAATATCGCTAAACGCATACACACATACACATGAGAGTGAGATACTTAAATTCGGAAAGATGTTTTAATAATTTTACTTATTTACTCCAATGTAGTTCATGCGCTACGTTGGGAGGACGTCGCAAAGATTGAAATTCTGTTCAAACACATTTCAACCCGAATTCGACCCCTCATTACTTAACATCGGCTGTTTTCAAAAATATCTACGGTTCGTCCATTGATGAGTAACTTGTACATAATCACTTTTCTGTCACTAATTTAAATGTCGACTTATTCTCCATTCTGAGAAGTCGCAAGCCATTTCATTTAAAGATTTGAGTAAATATTTACATTGTCTTCGAAACTTTCAATGTATAAACGAAACGAAAATCGTGTACTTAATGTGGTTTGTATTTGATTCTTTGTCCTTATTATAATTTTCATTCTATATAATAATTGTAACTCTAAACTCACTTTAGATTCGTTGAGTGATGTCCGAAATAAGTTAGCTAGCGATTTGTCTTTTATTTTAAATTTATACAGTTCAAAAATCAGGTTTGCCTGTATATAGCCATGATTAAGTGTTATAGTCCCCTTAAAAGTATTTAAATATGTATAAATCGAATTCTCGATATGCTCAATAGTACCGAAACTAATTAATAGATCAAACCTTGCACATACAATACTCACACGTATGCCTAGTAATTTATAACAGTATTGAATATAATTCATCCGCAATTTCACAGATCTAATCCTTAGAATTGTGTTAATAACATCCTAAACGTTTTTTTTTTTTGTTTTTGTGTGTTTGTTTTTTTTTTTTTTTGTTTTTTTTTTACAGCTTAATTCCTGTTTGTATTTAAATGTAAACATATTCAGGATTTTATTACAATTTCGAGTTTTTGATAACCCATGAAATTGCATCCCATGCTTCCTGATCCTAATAACTTAGACATTGATTTAGTTTCTTGCAAAACCTTTCAGAAGATTGTTTAAATTCCTTTATTCTCTGTAACTTTATTCCATCTGCCAACGAGCTTATTTATAGTTTTATTTTTAAATATCTTTTCAGAGTATTAGGTTGGAATTGTTTTGATTTATTTCATAATGCATTCGCTTTCTTTATAATGTATGCATTAGGTAGACATGTGTATTGCCAGTACGCATGCACTTATCTTACCATGTTATTTTTTTAAAGAGTATTTTCAAGTTAAATTGAAGTTTCACGAAATTGTTAGGTGGAAGTACAGAATACAATATGCTCTCTAATTCTGGATTTCTAAATAACGTTATCATTTAATTACTGTAGCATAACTGCATAAGTACCGCGATTTCCTGACTACGAAAATACATTTTAGTATCAGGTCGGCGCACATGTTTGTAGATTTAAAATTTAATCTTGCAAATGAAAAATTGTTTTTGAAACCATTCATTCATAAGAATAACGACTTTATTTTCTATAACAATTAGATTTTATTTTTATTTTTGTAGAAAAAATCATTTTAGAGTTGGATTTGCTTTGCTTTATTGTGAAATTAAGTTTTATGTGAAATCAGAATTTGTGTCCAATCTCCCTTCATGATGCTAACCCAAGATCATCTAAATGTTTATCCTCGAAATGATTATATCCGTGAAAGCTCTGTCAAGAGAATATGCAAGATTTCCAAATCAAATTCTCATAGATTTTTGTTCAGCTGTGATATAACTAAGGCGATGACAACAGCATATTCTTTTCACTGTTTTGATTCTCGAGTGTGTATCCGTTGATATCTTATATAATTTTATATAGAGTGATGTGGTTACCGGTCTTACTGTGTCGGATATATACTCGTCTAAACAGTGCAAAGCATATTCTATTGTCTTAGCCCTAGTTCTAACGAGCTTTATGATGGCATATGGTTCTCTTTCTGTTAACTAAAAAAAGTTGTTTTCGGATCAACATGAGTAAGAATATTAAATAAAAATATGGATGAGGCTTTAATAATCACAGAACAAGTTATAGATTAATCATGGCGATGGGCTCATGCAATAACACTATGCGTAAATGAATTACAACGGTTTCAAATGTACAAAACGGCTACATTTTTGCGGCTGATATCTCCACTCCACTCGTATCTTGTCAGCGTGTAAAACAGATCTTAAGCCGAATATGATCTTAAAAGTTAAGCTGATATATTAAAACAAGAAATGCCTATAAAATATGAGTTGCCCGTAAAAAATTAAAATAACTTTCCAGTTCTGCTTACTCTACTTTGGAAAGTTCAAGTCGCGCTTGGAAAAAGATACGCATTGCACCAATTTCAAAGCGAGTAAAACTTGACATTTTATCACTGTTCAGTGGAAGTGAAAGTCAAGTAGAAATAGTAAAAACGGTAGAAACGATTCGTTTCTACCTGAAAAACAAAATCAATTTTCTTCAAAGACATTTTTGTCTTCCTGATATTCAAGCCAGAAGTTGGAATGTTTTTTTTTTTTTTTTTTAATCTTTTATCTTGAAGACTACAAAGAATTTCTTGTGAACAAGAGAATAATAAAAAAAAGTTTAAAAATAGTTTTTCGTGTACAAAAGTAAGATTAAATGGATTTATTTTTCTAATATTAAATTAAAAGCGTGGAAGAAGCATGTTTTGCATTTGTTCATCACGAAAAATTTTAATTTTTCTATTTATCAGCCAGTTCGAAGTTGTTTAATCGGAAGAAATTTTATTAGAACTGTCTATTTCTATGCGCATCTTTTTAATCAGGAAAAGATTAATTGGTCAGTTGTTTTCCTTTAAAGAAATGTTTATAATAATTAAATATCTACAGACATTAGTGTTTCATCCTTTCGGGAATCTTCAGTGCACACACACACACACATATATATATATATAAATTAGTCTTGGAAATTTCTTTAAAACTATTTTTAAAAAACTCTTTCGTTGGAACATTTTGCCAGTAATTCGATTAATCTCCCGTGTCGCTGAATAGTTTAACTTACATAAACAAGAAAAAATTATCAGTGTTCATAAAGGGATCATCAGTTGTTTACCATGAAAGTGTTTCGGGGATTTAAATACAAAACAGCATATGAAATCATGACTCCCCAGCTATGTTCGTCAAAAACCACCTCCCTTAAATACATGAACAAAATTATTTCAAATACTGGATCTAGTTTTTTTTCCTACAGATAAATTTAGGCTAACTAATTCAAGTTATTTAAAAATTCATCTTTACCTGCGTCATCCGCCCTTTTCTCCACCAAATTGTGCTTATTTACAAACTAATATTTTATAGTGTTTTGCCGTGTCTATTCTATTACTTGTTACCCCTTTCTTTACTTTTGTTTTTATATATTTACATTCTTATTTAATTGTACCATCTCTAATTATTAGTTAATAAAAATGAGATATATAAAAATATATATAAAATTAATATACACATTATATATGCATCGCAGCAACAAAAACACCGCTTATGCATCTGTCTTCATCATTTGCATTGGAGTTGAGGCTTATTTCATAATTTCATCTCATTTTACATTATTTTCTTTAAAGGTAACCAGATGGCCAGAGAAAATAAACTTTAATTAGACATCTGCCTACTTTATTTCGTGCCAACTGATATACCTATTTCAAAACTGTTCTCAAACGTCACGTGATACAAATTGACCAATCTTAGCTGTTGATGTATCTCTATACCCGTTGTGACTTCACGATATTATTTTGCCTGAATTTTTTTTCTCTACCATCGAATTTTAATTATTTTTATTTTCTGACGAATAAAGTATTATTTAAATTTATAAAATAAAATCGGTAAAACGTTTTGCGAAGAAAACGTTCGAAGAATAAAATTTTATTAATTGCTTTGGTCCGTATTTTTTTTTTTTTTTTTTTAAGTCTGGCTTAGAAATTATCGTGAAAAATAATCGGAGGAAATTAGTTTTAAATATCGATTTTCAAATGTCTACTTCAGACAGATGAAAAGATAGATTAATAGTATGGCGATCTCATAACAAATGGGAGAACTCTTGTTTATAAAGGGGGATAATCACGATAAAATTAGCTAAACACACATCGTAAAATTAATTGCTGTTCAGATTTCCTCCCGAAAACAAATTATTGCTTGAAAATTAAACACCTTCGCAATGCATGCTGAAATGGATGTCATTTTCTAACCTGAAAATCATTTATTTAGTAAGACTCTGATGAATCCATTGTTGGCGCTGGTGTCCCCGATATCTTTCCAGTTAAAATTTTTCCTAAAAATATTTCGGGTATTAGGACAAGTGATGGTAGCCAGCATCCTAAGTAAAAGTGTTTCTCTGGAACAAAGGAGATTTCAACTTAGCACATCATAGTCGTTCGTCTATGTCGTTCACTATTCAGCTATGGTCACTTCCAAACTGATATTTAGAAAATGTAATCCATTTATAAAAAGAAATGGAAACTGTCCAGCGCCTTTTTTAAGGAAAAACGCACAGTGTTTTAGGTCTTGTGAAATTTATTTATCCCACAAGTAGAGATTAAAAACCCAGCGAACCAGAGGAAGCGCATTTTGGTTTACAAAATGCCAGAGCGGCCCCGTCGAATTTTCTCGGTTAAGGACACCTGAGACAATGAGTAAAAGATAGCCATTTCTTAAAAAAAAAAAGGGTAAAACTTAATCGAGTGTGCTTTCTAGAGTTGCACAGAAACATACTTCAGCCGATAAAGGCAAAATCAACAACCTATAAAATAGTCCAGACATTGTCAGACGGATTGTCGATGACGTATCTTCGACTGGTGTGATTTATATACAAATATAAAAATATTTGAATTATGATTATATTTGTCCAACATAAACATAAAAACTATGAACTTTTATTTTTATACAGGGGCAAAACCTAATGCCTACACAAATAACCAATTGACATACAAAATAAGAATGATTGTAGATTGTGTTAAACTAACAACTATGAAAGGAGCTCATTAGATCGACATAGCATGATTTCCTACGTCTTCAAGTCCAGCATAAACAAACTCCTGACAAAGCGCCCCCTTAAGACACTCTATCAAAACCCCCAATACTAATGATTACTACAATACTATCTCATTGATTACTGTACACGCAATAACCCTTGATAAGTGGTGACCCCCATGTAAACAAAAAAAAATTCAGTAATATTGGAGGTTGGTTGCGCAGTAGCCCGAAAAGCTGAATGAAAAAGACAAACTTATTCCAATAAATGGCTGATTATCTGTAATATAAAAGGTAGTTGTGTGTGTGATTTATGTTCGGTTAAAACAAAAATACAAAACAAACACCTACAAAGTTGGCATTTTCTTAGTCGATGTAACTTTGGATAAATAATATCTAAAATGTAGAAAAACATTCACTCTTTGAACCTCAACTGGAGCATATTTTGTCAAGGGTGTTTGTTTTCTAGTTATTTGATGTACGTAATAAATGGAAGGTGCTCAGATTATTAATTTTTTTAATCAGTTGCTTAATTTCCTTTTCCAGACTTCATACCTTGAATAACTATTAAAACGAGTGGCGTATGTGCGTGCTCAGGGAGTTCGAAGAAAGATGATAGCAAGACGGAAGCGGGAAACTATATAAAAAAAGGAAGATGAAGAGATGGAAATTTTAATAGAAATCTGTCATACGTTTTGTTCCGGAAAATATCGGGTAGGCCTGAGAGTCTATTATATAAAAGGCTGTTCTCTGTATGTTTGGATGATCAGCTAAACGTAAAACTACAAAACAAAGATCCACAAAGTTAATGTATTTTCGGTCGGCGTTGCCTTGGATGAAGAATCTCAAAGTTATTCTCGGAGGGTTTTATCGGGGGGAGTCAGTGTTGTGTAGTAATTTAGAAATAAAATGCTGACTAGTTCTATAAGGAATGTATCATATGAAACAGAGTTGTATGCCTGTGTGTATTTGCGTATGTACAGCTTGCGATCAATGGACATGGTACAGGAAGAAGGAGGGGAGAGGAAGGGAAAATGGGAGGAGAAAAGATAGCGGTAAAGGTAGGTAAGTTTTTAAAGAAATGTTTTATTTTCTACCCGGCCAGCGCCGGGTAGCCTCCGCTAGTCTACTGTCTTGCACACCCTCAATCTTCGTTTCTACAACGTTCGCCTACTGTTTCCCACACGCGCCATATTATAATTGGAAATTTTCCTACGGGTGGAAAGAGTCGCGTCCATAAGTAAAACTAAGAAACGTCTGCAGACACGGAGCTCATGTCCTTAGCAATTTATCTTCGGGAGAAAAAATCCTTTGAGTTTTGTGGCCGCTTTTAGACGGCGGCGTGACTTGTGTACAAATGCATCCACTCACTTGCACTGACCCGTGCATCGATTGCACGGCCGTGATTTAACATTCCAAAAATTCCACGGGGGAATAAAGTTAGATTTGCATTTACCAATTAGCAGATACACTCTCTTGAATACAGGGCCATCTGTACACTTGCTCCGAGCCCTGAACTTCATTTCTCTTTATTTTCCTATCTCTATCATTTTCAAATTAGAAATAAGACCATGGTACTATTGTAAAATATTTGAACACGTAGTTAATACTACAATTTTTCACAGATCTTTGTTTTTCAATTGAATCCCTTTTTACAAATACAAACCTCACACACATTTTATTTGTATACAATTTTATTGCTTTTAATTAAATATGATTGTTTTAACTTGTGTGAGTTGAAGTGTATTGTCATTTAATTTAAAGTAATAAAACTCTATACACATATAAAACACACACACACACACACATATATATATATATATATATTTATATTAATTAGTTTATTTTTTTTATAAATAATATACAATAAAGTAAAACAGATTGCAGTTTAAATCTCTAGGGATGCTAAGTTAAACATACACTTAGCACTTTCATAAGAGAAAATTACAAAGGAAATTCAACTATATAATAGTGACGAAAAACACATTAACTTAAATAGCCTTCATCATATTTTCTGCGTGTATTTGAAGCATATGTCTTACTTTTTTACAGTTTTTGCAAGATCTTTCAAGTTACACTAGTTGGGTAGTAGAGGGCAGACAAGGCATCGTTGCATCGTATGGTTGTTCTCTTCACATTGACGTAATTAAGGCTAATAGATCGATTGAATAGATGTATTTCTAGTTAAATTATTACCCCGTGTACACTAGTACTGGTGCTAGTATGAATTATGTAGAGCCGATTTAATCTCTTCCCAATTCATGCTGTTTATTTAATAAATAAAGCACAATAACTTTTGAAGCTTTCTGGACCCCTGAGGAGTCACATTAAGTAAAATATTTGTTGAGCCGCTTTTGAGAAATCCATTTTCTCTTGAACATGTCGGTGACTGAAAACGGGCGAAAAAGATCTATATCTTGAACAGATGTTTTCTGAGCTTCGAATTCGGAAGCATTTGGGTGTGGAAAGTTTTTTTTTTTTTTTTTTTTTTTTTTTTTTTTTTTTTAGTGGACATCGTGATTAACTATTTAGATATAACATTCTCATGCGGACAATTGATATTGTTTTACCCATGGGAGGTATCACCCCTCTTGTCGGGTGACAAATTGCAACCCTTTTTAATTGAAAAGTTCGGAATCTTCCTTCTCTGGGGGTTATTTTCTTTAAGGAAGAATGGTTACCAGCACGTTTCATTAGAAATGTACAACCAATATCTATTTTAGCCATGACATGCCTATTAATTAGAATTCCATTATGCAAATATCCGTTTTCATCTTTTTTTATATCGTTATTTCACCCCAAACAAGGCACGGAGAATTAGTCGCGAGGGGGGGGGGCTATTTTGAGACAGTATTTGCAGGGATACTATTTAGGGAGTTGGATAACGAGATGTTTGCTTACATTACACTAGAATTTCTGCATATCATTATAGCCAGGGAAGCAGGAGGTTCGGGAGGGGAAAGTGCAGCAGTCCAAGCCATTCGAGTAAGACGGCTTTACGGCATCTAAATATTTCTACAGTCTAGGGGTGGGATGTTCCTGCTCGTCGGGTTCGTCCTCGAGAGTACTAGTGCATTGAATTCGACAGAGCACTCTCATTGAAATACTTGTAAAAGAGGAACAAAGATACCACGTTTCGGCGATGTGACAGAGGTTGAAGTTAAGTTGCTAGTTCAGGGCCTATTAGGTTGGTAACTCTTTATCCTTGTCTAGAGGCGAGAAATAAAATTGCGACTTCCTTCTAGTTACCTAAGGCTTTAATCTATTATACGAAAACTGTTAATCAATGTCTGCTATCCTAGGTGTTTTCTTGCAGGTTTGAGTCCAGTGAAATACATGTTACAAAAGTCTTTGGTTTTGGGATTGAGTTATGTTTGAAAGAAAAATCGATCTATATATTAATAGGATAGCGTGTGTGTTTATTTTGTGCGTTCCGATTACATCTGAGGGACTGTCGTTTAATTATCGGCTTCCATTTCTTGTAATAAATGATTTTACCAAGAATTTTTCATAAGTTTTGGTCTCGGTTTTGATTATAGCTGAAGTAACTCAAGTTATTTATGTTTTGGTTTCGTATTCGATTCAAGCTGATGCACCCAAATCGTGTATATATATATATTGAAATCGCAATCTTGTAATATATAAAAGTCCATATGACAGTAACTCTATAATATATACGAAATCTGCAAAAATTAAAATATCATACTTAAGTTTACTTTGCGACCGGGCTACGCCGCAGGTTCTGCTAGCTTAGATAAATACTTGTGCAGTTTTAACAAGAGCTACACTATTATCAGTTTGTCTCCATTTCCGCTGACTATCTACAGAATGCCAACATCAATATATTACATATGAGTCCCCGTGGAATTTCCACATGTCCCGCTAGTTTTAATTGTTTTGATTAACCTTGTGCACGATTATCTTAGCAACCTACTCAACTTGACCTAAGTTACTGCCTATTACTCTCACACTCTCGCCGTACTGTTTTATTCCCTCTCGCTTTTATTTTATACATTGTCTATTACTTTTACTTCCGTCCCTCTCTCTCTCTCTCTCTCTGAACTGGCTTTGCAAACACATTATCCTGAATTAAACGGCCTCAACGTAGGTCTATGTCACATGTTTTGACCCGTAATAATCTATATTATCTAAATATTGTTCTTTCAAGTCTACTAATTCCAAATCAGTACTGAAAATGGTGTCTGCTTGTATTCTTTATCTATTCTGCCATTGGCACGACTGACTTCATTTGAGAAGAATACAGAAGAAATGAAGAAAAATAAATGTCCTTTAAGTCATCCGTAATTATAAAATCTGTTTTTTTTGTTTGTTTGTTTTTCATAAATAAATACATATGGTGATAGCAATATTGGAAATCATTATTTTAAGATTTTTTTTAGCAGAAAAAGCTTTTGCGATTTTTCAGTACTGTTCTGAGAACCGATTTTGCAGAATATTTCCAGTTACGCAAAACCTTTGGTCGAGCTTTGGAGTGATATCTGGATATAGAATATTTATGTAAAATGCTCCAATTAATAACAACAGCAACAAAAAAACACTTTTATTGAATAATACTTGAATGAATAGCTACTTGAGATAGTTACCTCCCTTTATGAATCATACTTTGAAACCAAAGAATATTTGCCATTTTAAAAAGGGTTCGTTTTAGTTGTCTTTCGAAACCATGACAATTAGTATTTTTGTTAATTTATTATTTAAGGGCAATTATGTGTATGTGTCGTCATAAAATTAAAAATACTTTATCACGACATTTGAAACTACGATCTGAATACATAAATGCGTAAGTTGAGCCCATTTATCGAGCTAATAGTCTATTTCAATTTAATACAATATGCGCACCATGCGCACCATTATAGACTGCATTTTCGTTTTTAAAAAGGGCATATAATTCTTTTGTTCTTTGTTCAATATAACAGACAGTTCGCAATATTTTCTTGAACGAATACTTAACATTTATGCTCAAATGTCTTTCTTTACAAGAACCGGATTGACTTTTATTTTCATTACTTCTATGTGCGCAAACAAAATGTCTTTCTTTATATTTCAAAGATAAATTTGTATTGTATAATTAAAATTGTCAAATGTTGATCTGCGAATAAAGGAAATATTGTTTCAGGTTTGCAACAAACTTAGGAGGTAAATGTTTACTTTAAATTAAGGTTTTAAGTTTTCCATGTAACGAACTTTGCGAAGCAATAGCAAGTTGGCAGTATTAAATTAAACAAAATTCATGTGTGTTTCCGGTTTAGTCGGAAACTTCACAAGATATGAGTGTAGAGGTTAATGAATAAAAAAAGATATATCACCTTTGCGTTGCCCATACCAGAACAACATTAAGTAGCCATGTAGTATTCGATAAAGTGCATAAATTACTTGCTTAAATATTAAGACAATAATCTTTACTGACGATCTAACATATTTGATTAACCTTGATGCACAATTATCTACTTTTAAGCCTCCGATTTATATGAATGAAATTGTCTCCCTTTCAGCGTCTCTTAACAAAAGAAAAGTTAGTCACAAGGTCAATTTAAATGTGAGAAACGTTCCAGCCCCCGTAAATCGTAACTCTTGATTGGAACAAAGTAAAAATTGCCTCTGTATAAAAGCACTTCTCCTTCACTGACCGATTACAAAATACTGTATAACATCAGGCTTATACCACATTTTGCTCCTAAAGTGTTATCTCTATAAGGGAACTCATCATTTAAAAGGTGGAACAATTTAACTGGAAACCAATAAGCCCAGCTTTCAATTCCAATAACAGAATTATAATTTGGTAAATGTTTTCTTAATGTTTAAATCTTGAAATTAAATAATGTGAATTCTCCGCCATCGAAAGTAATTATTAAAAAAACATCTAATAAAGTTTAAAAGCGCAATGACAGAATGATAGATTCTTAAAGTCACACTTGCCGGACAATGTGTTAAGTTTTTGAAATCTATATGTTAAGAATTTTTTTATTGAAACTTGTTCGTATTGTGTATTTCCAAGGCTATATATATATATATATATATATACCTATTCCCGTCAATGTCCCAGTAGTTATTTCTCCTCGTCGCTTGCTTCAGCCCATCGATCATGTTAATAAAGGCGTTGAAATGGGATCCATTTTCTTTTTTCCGATAGAAATAACAAAAGAATACCGAGACTAACACCAGAAAAAAATCTAAACACTTGCATAAATCTACAAGAAGTAGCAATTCTCCTCCGTCAATCCGTAGGTTTTGCACGATTATTTCAATATTTGTGGTCGGATGATGTTTTCCTTGTATACACATTTGAAATGTTAGCAAATCCTCCTGAGATTCATTGCCCTAAAATCTATTTGTTCGCTTATGTATTTAGTGTTTTCTTTTTTTTTTTTTTTTTTTGCTTTAAACTTGAGACTCGGTTCGTTTACATTTTTCTGCTTGAAGTAGATGAATCGAACGTTATTGCCTTCTGCGATTTTCTTTTGTAGATGCAGTCCGCCTGTCTTTAGTTTGAAGTTGCAGTTTCGTAGTAAAACACACGGACTGAATTGGCGCGTATTTTAGATGCAACCAAGAATTTATTTAAGAGTTCCTGTCTGTTGGTCTATCAGGCATATATTTTGGTGCATGTTTTACAATAAACAACAAAACCGAAACAGTAAAAAAAAATTTGAACAAATGTTTATAAAAAATTCAAAATAAGTTACTCAATGGCCTACTTCATATTAGTAGGCCATGATTACTCTTTTACCTACCTGGTTATTTTTTTGTATTTAAACGTATTTTATAGTGTTAATTATCTTTTAAAACAAATACTGTCAAGTCTGAGTTAGAAATGATTGTTATGGTGATTTATACGCTGAGAATTCCTCAAAAATAGTAATTTAAAGAAAATACTGGTAGACATTCATTTATCACTTATCACCAGTCGTGCGAAAATACAAGACTTCTAATACAAGACTTGACGCTACTTTTGTCAAAGTAAATAAACTCTTTAAAATAAGTTAATCACAAAAATATCTAGGTAGGTAGGTTGCATGCTTATTTTTTGCCCTCCCTTTTTTCAACTATTCTAAAAACATACTTCACTTCTGTTATGCCATGTCTAAGTTTGAAATATTATCTTCGTCAGTCTGTTTCAAATAGTACATTAGTTGTGTCCATGTGGTAATGTACAGATCAGAGGCAACGAATTGGATTCCTATTCAAACAATCTCTCATTTGTACCCTTTCTAAGTATTAGCATGTTTACCAGAGTCTTTAGGGAACACAATCAAGAGATTGGCCACAGGCATACTCAGAAGCCTCTGCCTCCACGTATCTAAGAAGTGCCACCAGATCAGGCCAGTCTTAAGATACTGGCTTCCAGGCCTAATGTTACGTTACACACGTATTAACATATAGACACCGTCGCAAGGATTCCAAGACGAAGAATATATCTACTGATTTTTCCATTGAAACAATAGACATTTATTTCTAGGTACTCTCTCGACTAACGTTTTATTTCTTCAAACCTGTCGCTCTCGGTCCCTATACTAACGTTTATCTTTGAATCCTCTAATATGATTCCAGGCTGCGCATACGCTATTCTTTTTATAATCTTTTTCCATTCATCATTGCCGTAACGTCACTGCGCACACGACTCGGTCATTTGCATACAACTGTCATACACGTGTGCGCACTCTATTACACTAAAATCCAAATATTTTTCCTTTCCCTTTGCAAAACTCAATCATGTTCTGCAAACTTAAAAACAAAAGCAATTTTCCTCTACGAAACAATCAACCAAACAACCTGAATAAATATTTGAATATATATTTGGTTTTAATTGAAGCATAAAAACTTACCAAATTATAGTCTTTAAATGACCTTGAGTGATTAATATGCCAGAAAACAAAACAACCAAATCAAATATATTAGTTGCGTCTGCAGAGTAGCGTGCAAAGCGGCGATGACGGGTCAGTAGCTCTAGGCATGAAAATTCGGCTGGCATGCAATCATATTCAATTTATTTTTTTAAATATTTTCCAGTGTTAACATTTATAACTAGTCTTTAAGCAGAGAATCATGAGGTTGACTGCGGCATCACTTGACATCTGCACGCCACTGGGTCCACATATCTTCCTAAGAAGCTATGTACGCCCGCTAGCCAGTCAAGAAGTAGGTCACACTTCAGTTTGAAATACGATGTTCATTGTTAAACGTGCTGATTGAATGGACGCATCTTAAAAACTGCCATTCTTGTTAAATTTCAGAACAATTTTCTCCTGAAATAAATGAATCGTATTCTTTCGTTGGTTATTGCTTTCGACTGTTTTCATTTGGTATTTTGTATATTTGCATCTTTCATTGCGGTCTTTGTCTGATTTGCAAGTGGACAGAAATATTGACGGTAGAGGTCGGTGGACCGAGAGTAGGTAGAAAGGTGTGTACTTTTCGGTCGGCATGAAAGAGACAGACGAATGGGAAAGTGCACTCAATGTAAAAAGAGCGAGAACGGCGACAAAACTTTGGGGAAAGGAAAAGATGGATGGATTAGGAAATGCGACGGAAATGTACGTTTGGTACAGTGATAAATATTCAACTTGTTTTACTTATTTCTTTTTTAGTCTCGATTATGTAAACATGAAAATGAGACCCAAGAAGCGGCCTTTGATGGAAACATCTGGGGAGCATGCGTACATGTTGGAATATGGAGTTTAATTAAAAACTTCTTTTTTTTTTCTTTAGTGAAATTTAAAAAATATTTTTTTAAATAAAGGCCACTGAACGAGGTTAGGGTTTTACCCTGGACACCAACAATCTAGGCCATTGTTTGGGATGACTATTTTTCCATTTTACTAAGGTATTACTTTAGTTCTCTGCAACTCTAGAAGTTCCACCCTCCCAGATTTTGCCTTCACCTTCTAAGGAGTTAGTTTATTGCTACTCGCATACGACGTTCCTATCGGCCAATGCCGACGGTGCTGCCTGGGCATTTTTTACAGACCAGGGTTTTGTTCCTCTGGAGCAGTGGCTTTTCAAGTCCACTTTCCAACATTTACGCCATGAAAGGGAGTAAAATAATCCACTCAAGGCTAAACGTAAAGGAGATAAAATTCTAATTAAAACGTGAACTGTATGCGAAGGCAGTGGATGCTTAAGGTGATGAGCTCAGTTTGGTCACGTGTTTTAGACGGTTACCGATTAGGTGTAGGAAAAGCCATGTGAGAATATTTAAAAGTGAAATTGCGTATGAAGAAACGTCCTCTGTCTCCACGGAAAACTGAATCTATTTTTGCTATGATAGCGCTGACTAGATTTTTTAGTCTTAGTGGGGAAACTTAAGAATAAGCACTAACACAAAAACTAATCCTTCTCTGCTCACTCGAGCAAGGAGGAGTCAAAGATGTGTACAATTTAAAATAAAATCACATTGCGTTACGTTATGTGGGAGTGGATGGGGGAGAGCGATTAAAATAAAGCAACGTTTTATTACTCTAAGATCCTACAGACTAATCACACTCAAACTCAAGAGGCATTCCCTCTGTTTACAGAGAGAATGCCTTCTCAACCGAACGTGAACAGACTCCGATATCTTTTATAATCGATACTAACCTAAAAATTTCGACGATCCAGCGCAGTGCATACAACGCTTACCATTCTCAGATGGTCACTCATCTGATGCTAGCCAGGCTGGCTCATTGTTGCTGAACTTCGGTGATCTGGCGAGATTATGCCCTGTGTGTGTGTATACACACACACACACACACACACACACACACACACACACACATATATATATATATATATGTATGTATAGTGTGTGAGAGAGAAGGGGCATATTGCATTTCATCGGATTTTGTGTGCTACCATTCTTTCTCCCTCTACTATCTATCGCTCTTCTCTTTTTTCCCTTAACCTTACTATCCTCCTCACAATGTATTGATGACTTCCGATAAATATTTACATCCCGTCCCGTGGAATTATTCGCCATGGCATCAAACAAGCAAAGTGTATACAATCTTTGGGACGTGTGTGCTTGGCGGTGGGTTATCTTCGTGTTTCTGGATTCTTGAATCGATGGGTTGGACTGGTGGTTGTGTGTGCGATGAGACCCGATATAAAGGTCTAAGGAAAGATAGTCACCCTTTCACCAGACTATTAAGTCCTAAATCTATTTATTCACACTAACTTCAAACTTCGGTATGTCCCCCACCCCCGTTATCTATGTCTCTCAACACATTCTATTTATTTCCTGTCTTTGTTTGTTCAAACATTCTTTTTTTTTCTTTTTCTTTTTTGTCCTCGCTTCCTGTTAATCTTTGTCCTAGATTGGAAATTGCTGGTACAAAATAAACTTTATTTCCAGCCCTTTTGTCCAAAGAAGCGCCCTAAGAAAGGGAAACAAGAAACTTGAGGAAAGAAATTATTTTCGTTATATTACGGACGCGAAAATCTTTTGTTTCTTTTTTTTTTTTTTTTAATTAAATCTCAGTCGCCAAAATGATGTCTGCCATTTTTAATGTTTCGTTCCTTTATGTTGCGCAAACACTAATTGTTTGGGTACTTTACGACATATTAACCCTTTTCTGTCATTTCGTTTGAAAGAGGGATTTCTTTCATTGTATTGCTATCAGGACGTAGTTTTTATTCTTTAACTCTTTATTTTTTTGTATGGAGCTACCAGATCAGGCCAATCTGAAGATATTGGCTTCCTGACTTAAATGTGTGAAACCTTGTTCTTGTTATTGATTTTTTTCTTTCCTTTTGTGAAACTCAGTGATGTTATGAACAGCTAAAAGCAAAAACAAATTTTATCCACAAAACAAACTAAACATGACTAATAAATAATTGAAGATATAAAAAATTTAAACATAAAAACTTTTACCAAAATTGAATCTAAAGAGTTAACATGTAAAAAATAACCAAACAAAACACATTGAATAAACAATTTGAATATATATATATATATATATATATATATATATATATATATATATATATATATATATATATATATTTGAAGCACAAAACCTATTTTCTAAACTTACTGGATTTGGAAGTATTAAGTTGGTGCAAACATTTTTTTTTTGCCGTTCAACTTCATATCAAAAACGACATTATTTCTGCACCAACCTTATAAACTAAAAAAGGTTACTATGCGGTAACACAAAACAAGTCCATTACGCCATAAACTTGCATAAACATTAGAGTCGAAATTAAAAGCTTTACATTCAAGTGAATTAGCGTGTTTACCTATTTTAACACTAACCCTAACCCTTAACTATTTTAGCTTAAACTATTAGCCGGATGCAAAACTTACTCTTTCTTTAACCATACTGTTCATTTCGGGAAGTTCGGTGTTGAGATTAAAAAGTACTTTCGTTTATTAGTACCGGAAAAAAAGAGAAATAGAATCTGAATATCCTTTTTCGTGATTTAACATTGGTCGAACAAGCAAAGGAGAATAACACTGACACATTTACAATGTTTAAAAATTTCTATGGTCGAATATAATAGATAGCTTTGTTATGCTTAGTAATTTAATGAGGAAACGTAATATTATCAACAATTTATTGCATACAAGGTACTGTTTTACCCAAAGTTTGGTTGAAGTACGTTTACGCCCATCCCAATAGTACTTAAGTGAAATTAAATACGATATAACTGTAACCCAACAAATCAGATTCAGCTGTCGGAGGACACACGGCATCCACATGAAAATTTATTTTTCTTCAATTCTTTTTATATACGCAATACTTTCAGTTAAAAGCCATGCAACAAAGACTCATTTTTTTTTTTTTTTTTTTTTTTTTTTTTTTTACAAAGGCATCACCACATTATCAAGGCCCAGAGGCCACTCAAGGATAAGGGTTAAAGAGTGTACAGTAGAAGTTGGTCAATATAGTAATCATTAGTAATGAAAATTTGGTAAATTTAATAACTTATATGCAACGGCTCATCAAGAACTTATTTACTTTAGACTTGAACACAACCATATTGTAGTCAGGCGGAAAGCAGGAAAACGGAAGACAATTCCACAGGCGTGCAGTTCTAAGAAAGAAGCTTTGTTCATGGAATCTACGTTTAGGTTTAGGCACAGATAAAGAGTGGGGGAAATTATTGATAGTGTTTACAGCTAGACGAGTGTTTCTTGTGAAAGTTTGGCGAGGGGGGACCATAGATTGAAGCTCAGTTGAACACTTTCCATGAAAATAACGATACATCAGAGACAAACTCGCAACATTATGGAAATTCGATAATCCCAAAACATTCGCGTTTCTCAATCCCTGTTGAAAACTAGACCAGTCTAATAATACAAAAGCAGTGTCAATGGAGTTAGACGTAGAATATAAAAATAAGCGATACTAAGACATTTGTAAGCCTAACACCATCTCTTTTACTTTCTCCTACTTTTTCTGTGATTTTCTTTTTTTCGTGCCCCCCCTCTCTCTCACACACACACACACACACACATATATATATCGGTTTTCAGTATTTACTTCAACAGTGCTAAGTACATGAGTAGAACTATTTTTTTCTTTACCTAGACATCACCACTTATCAGGGCTCAGAGGCCATTCGAGGATAAGGGTTAAAGAGTATACAGTAGTCAACTGGACAATATAGTAATTGTTAGTAATCGAAATTCGGTAAATTTTTTATCTTAAGTGAAACGGCTCATCAAGAATTTGTTTATGTTGGACTTGAAGACAACCATATTGTAGTCATCAGGAAAACGGAAGACAGTTTCACAGGCGTGCAGTTCTAAGAAAGAAGCTTTGTTCATGGAATCTACGGTTAGGTTTAGGCACAGATAAAGAGTGGGGGGAATTATTGATAGTGTGTTCAGCTAGACGAGTGTTTCTTGTGAAAGTTTGGCGAGGGGGAGATTGAGATTCAGTTGAGCACTTGCCATGAAAATAACGATAAAGCAAACTCGCGACATCTCTTCTGTGAGATAGAGGTTGCAGGGAAGAGAAAATGACATCCCCCACAAGGCTACGAAGTCTATTTTTAACTATCAAGACAGGATGTCTTTTCTTGCAGCTCCTGCCCATATGTGGCAACAGTATTCCATGCTTGGACGTACCATGCTCTTATATAGATAGAGAATTGCATCAGCTCCTGGATCGATAGGATCCCACCATTTTTCCAGCGGCCTTGGTAACAGATTTGATGTACTTGTTCCATTTCAGATCTTGAGTAAAGGTCAAGCCCAGAGAATTGTCAAAACATGAGGCCTCCCCAAAACGTGAGCCATTCATTTCAATTGATGCCAGATGAAGATCAGAACGTTGATGATGTAAAGATAGAAGCTTGGTTTTAGATGCATTGAAAGTAACCAGCCACTTCTTTCCCTATTGTACCATATGCTCAAGATCAAAGGAGAGAGAATCGGAGAAAACGTGGTCGTTTACGGTCTTAGATGTGCTACCATAAATGGTAGTGTCATCAGCATAAATGTTTACGAATGATGTAAAGATGTGATTTGGAAGATCATTAATGTAGATCAGGAAGAGGGTTGGGCCCAGGATGAACCCCTGAGAGACTCCAGCATTAATACTGTGAGCTTCTGATTTTTGCCCATCAACTTATGAACCTATCAAAGAGAAATGATTTGATAATTAAGACATTTCCAGCTATACCATAGCTGGAGAGTTTGAAGTAATCCTTTATATGCTATCAAAGGCCTTTGCTATGTCAAGAGCAATTGCCCTGGAAAGGTTGCCTCCGTCAAGAGATTCGCTAATCCTAGGAGATATAACTGTAAGCACATCCGCTGTAGATCTAGCAGAACGGACATCATTGTGTGTCACTAAGAAGGTTATTTTTGCTGAGATGGTTGACTACTTCTCTATTTAACACTGGTCCCAGCTACTTATGGCGTACAAGAGACTTCTTGGCCTGTACCTAGAGGGAGATGACCGATCACCTGAATTCTTAAATACAGGGCATACTTATTAGATTTTCCAAGGTGTTGGGAAGCAATTCTCCTTAAGACAACGTTTAAACAGTTTTGTAAGTATGAGCGCTAGTTCTGGTTGAAGTTTTTTAGTACTATAATTGGAATACCGTCAGGGCCGGTTGCTTTACTGGAATCAAGATATCAATTATGAAGATATTTTCATGGCAATTAAGCTACTCAGTGGCTTCATGTCATTTCCGTGGATAATCATGAAACTAAAATGCCGGTTTATAAAAATACACTTTGTATTGGTTACTCATGAAAAATATTAGTCTCCACTTCATTATATCTAACATTTTAGTCAGACAATTCTCCACGAGGATGAAACGCGGATGTCTCTGTATAGTTGAATTATCACAATCATATTTTCATAACGTACTAAGATATGATGTCAGGTTTTGTATCTTGGTTGAAAGACTTGCCATGGGAAAGTGTTTATATATTGCTCTGCATAGAGTTCACTTCGAAACTAATTAACCCATCATTATGAAGTTTGTCACACAGCTAATAGGCTCTAAGTTGTGTTAAGTTTACTAAGGTTTCATAAAAATGTGTCAAAGGGAATAAAAAAAAACATTCATGAAAATTCAAAAAGCACCAAATTTTGTGAAATTTCAGCAAGGGATATTATACATCAATTAATACATATTCCTCGAATTTATTTTTTCTGATACTTTAAAGTGTTTTAAAGCATAAAATATGAGCACAAATTCCCATCGGGAAACCAAAAATTTCCGATTAGTATAAAATTATATCTATAGTCATTAGATATTAATCAAACAAGATTATCTGACTTACAACGTCTTAAATTATTTTACGCTTAACTTAATTTTAGACTGTTTCTAGAATCAAAATTAAAATCGGATCTGGTAGTATTCCGTCTTTTGAATGGGGCACACTGTTCTGAAAAATGTTTTCTGTTCTAGGCAGGTTATATAATATATAATATATATATATATATATATGTATGTATATATATAGCATGTGTTCCCGATGTTGCCCGGGTGTTTGGAGGTGTATGTTGAGCAAAAACAAAAAGTGGTAGGAAGGCAGGCTCGAACCCGTACCGCAAAGGAGGAAAAGAACGTCTTTTCTGTTACGACCACCCCCAAACCAGAAGTGACGTAGGTTTTAATTAAGGCTAGACAATCGAAAGGGGAGGGTGACTTTCGGAAATATCGACGAAAACAGTGACTCCCCCCCCCCTGTAGAAAAGTGCCCAGTTGAAGGTAAGGATATTAATGTTTTAGCCAATTTTTCGATATTTGTCGTCTGAAAGGTCGAACTTCAAAACGATACTGATCTTGTAAAAGTCCGTCGCAAGTTTTAGGCAGACATGCAAATATACATACATACATTTATATATTGATAACTCAATTTTCGACCCAAGCCGATTAGAAAGCTTTCCCTGTCTCTGAATACCCTTTATGTAAAATTTCAAATGTTTAAACCAGAAATTGCCTGAGTAATTTGGTGGGGACCGAAGCGGTCAAATTTTTTTTTTACTTTAACCCCTATTATGACCCCTTAACATTGGTTTTGGGCTCTAATTAAGTTAAATCCAGGTTCAAGGAACCTATATCTAGAATTTCAAGTGTTTAGACCCAAAATTGGCGGAGGAGTTTGGTAGAGTTCTCAAAGGTCAAATCGTTAAATTTTGACCCCTTAATAGCCAAATGTCTGGCTGAAAACAGATTACAAAGATTTTCTCAATACCATGTATATCAAATTTCGAGTCTGTAGACTAAAAATTGACAGTTATTGTGTAGGGAAATGTACACAGACACTTTGACTTTTATAGATATATAGTGTCGCCCAAAAACCATCGCACTTTCCATTTTTTATTTTCAAATAATACAAATTTAAGCAAAATTGAATCTAACATCCTATACCTCATTTGGATTCGCCTTTTATTATTCTAAGAGTTTACCTTTGTATACTAGACTTTTAATTGAAGTATCCTAGTGTTCATGACAATTTTAAAAATAATTTCAAATCGAAAGGGTTAAATAAAACTCCGCTGCAACAAATGAGCTTTAAATCAGCTTAAAATGTACACTTTTTAGGCTACATCTCTAATCGGAATTACTGTTGTTCCAGATTATACAACGTAACATTTAATCTTTATGCCTCAATTTTCTCTTAGAGATAGTCAAGAGTTCATTAATCTCCAATTTTCTGGTTTATTCATTCGAGAAATTGGCTGAAGATTGAAATGTGATTCGAAAACAGTACGAATGCCTGAGTAAAACACGAAAACACCGACAGTGTTCGTGATGCCCTAAATCTGATCATCCTGGCGTTACTTCATCCATTATCACGATCCGCATGCTCAGAAACAGATTTGCAACGATTCACAAATCCACTAACAGTTTAATCTTGTTAAAAAGTGTTCTCTTTCTACAGTTAAGAACAGATTCAAGGAATTTAATTTGGAGGCTGTGTTGCAAAAAGCAAGCTAATGATTTCTGTAAAAAAAAAAACAGAACGCGCCATCTGGATTTTGTAAGATGCAATGAAAGTCATGCCTCTTTATATTGATCGAATATGATTTTTAGCGACAAAAGCAAATAGGCTGGTCAGTGATAGTAAGCAATACGTCTGTCGAAGGAAGGACGAAGAATTTCATCCTAGGTGCTCAGTTTCAACGCTGCAAGATGGCGAAGGTTCAGTTTTGTTGTGGGGCGTTATTAGTGCCAATATTCCAGGGTCTATAGTTTACTTGCAAGGTGGAATTAATTTAGCCAAGTACATTGATATGTTGACTGAGCATTTTCTACCTTAGTCTGGCCGGAATTTGGGTGATAATGCCATCTTCATGCAGGATAATGCTCTAATTCGCACAGCTGGCAATGTCAAAAGGTTCCTTGAACAGTATATTTCCTGTTTGGAGTGGCCTGCACGGTCTCCAGACCTCAATCCTATCGAAAACGTATGGCATTACATCAAGCAACAGCTACGCAATGATAACATTTTAAACCTGGAAGTACTTCAGACAAAAATTAAAAAGTGGGATGCCCATTCATCGGAGTATTGCCGCAGACTAATTCGAGGAATCCTCAAAAATTTGCAGGTTGTTAAATTGCAGAGGAACTATGCTACGAAATATTAACTAGTTCATTGTATTTGCTGTATTTGTGTTGCGGTAATGTTCTAAAGTTATATTTAAATAACAATTTTCCAATGTGCCTTTTTGCCTTCTCGATTTGAAGTTAAATTTTTAAATTGACGGGAATACTAGAATATTTCAATTGAAAGTCAAATATGAACATGTAAAATTGAGGAATAAAAAGCGAATAAAATGAGGTATAGGTTGTTTAAACAGATTCAATTTAGTTTAAACTTGCGGTTTAAAAAATGACAAGTGCGAATTTTGTGGGCGCAACTATATAATATATATATATATATATGGTTTTAAATAAAATGGTAGGCGGAAGTTTCTCGAGAGCTCTTTCGGCTATCATCTCTTCAGGAGCAAATCGATAGCAATCTAAATAATATTGTGACGAAAATAAAGAGTTCTATATGTACTGTCAGGTTGACGGGGTTTCAATGGGGAGTCCGTTGGCCCCAACTTTAGCGGATATTTTCGTCGGGTATTATGAATCCGTTATGTTTAATTCTATATCTAAACCCACTGCATATTTCAGATATGTTGACGACACTTTTGCTATTTTTCCTTCACAAAGTGATGCGTCGACATTTTTTAATAGGTTGAATTCTTTACATGGGGCTCTCAAGTTCACTATGGAAAGTGAGAAGGACAATTCGCTTCCTTTCTTGGATGTTCTTGTCGAACGCTCAAGGGGGGGGGCTTTCTCACTACAATTTATAGAAAGCCGACATTTACTAGCCTATATGTGAACTGGTTGTCTTTTGTACCTAAATCACGTAAGGTCGGCTTAATACTTTGGTACATAGAGCCCTCATGATTTGTTCGCCTAACAGATTGGATGTCGAACTCGATAAGATCAGGGAAATATTCATCAATAATGGTTATCCTGTTGACCTTATTGATGATTGTATTTTCAAAAAGGTTGCGGATTTTAAATCCCCTAAAAAGTTTGGACCCTTGAAATGCCCGGTTTATTTGAAATTACCGTGGATAGGGGAGGGGAGTAATATAATTTCAAAACAGATTCGAAGAAGTATTTACGATTGCTTCAATTCGGTGACCTTGCGTGTGGTATATACTACGAGACCTGCTTTTCCGTCTTTCCGCAAGGATAGTTTGCCTTACATCCAAAATAGTAATATTGTATATCAGTTTAAATGCCAGTGCGATGCTGGTTATGTTGGGCGAACATCCTTGCACCTTTTGACTCGTATAAACCAGCATGTTCCATCGAAGATCAGATAAGGGAGGATGGGGTTCGGAGGTCTCACTCCTTCTGCAGCCTTGGACTCTGCTATTGGCCAGCATTTGGTTGACAACCCATGCTGTGCCGATAGATATAAAATAGATTGGTTCGAGGTGCTACATAGAGCGGACTCCAAAAACCATTTAAAGATTTTGGAGGCCGTCTCTATCGCGGTGCGTCAACCTTCTTTGTGCCGGCAAAAAGAAACATCAAACGCATTGTTTCTCTTTGGGGAACTTTGAATTTTTCTCCCGCTTTTTTTTTTTTTTTTTTTTTTCTCCCTCGTTTTGCCAACATTTTTAATCGTTTTTTAAACGTAAATAAATTTAATTAATGCCCCCGTACGTTGGCACATTAAATAAGTTCCCCTATAGAACTCTTTATTTTCGTCACAATATTATTTAGATTGCTATCGATTTGCTCCTGAAGAGATAAGAGCCGAAAGAGCTCTCGAGAAACTTCCGCCTACCATTTTATTTAAAACCATATATAAATTCTGTACCTCTAAACATTTATATATATATATATGACTTTCAGTATTTACTTCAACAGTGCTAAATACACAGGTAGAGCTAGGTAGTGACTTAAGTAGGATGAAAGTCGAATCTAAGATTTCTGGTCTGTGCCTTTAACGGTTTGTGTGAGCCGGGGCCTTGTTTTATTGTGGAAATAATTATATATAATCTCGTATTTAAAAAGTTCTACTTTTCCATTTTCATTCGTTTATATTTTCCTCTTTCTTGATTCATTTTTACGTATTCTTTTAGCTTTTATGTATTTCTTCCATGTCCGTTGAATGCCATTTCTTGAAGGAAAATCAACGAACGGAGCAACCATATCCCAGAGCTTATTTCAGAAAAGTTCCACTCGGTCAGCCGAAAGCACATTATTTCCTCAAGGAAAAGACCCTTTGTCACAAACTCGTTCAATTCATTTTTGCCCGATGCCTTCACAAATATATTCAATTGATCCATAACTATCCAGCAAAATTACTTTTTTTTCATGTCGACACGTTGGTGCATTGATGATTTATTTGATTCGAACTACTTGCTATGATACTCCCTTTGATCAGGGAAAACAAGAAATCTTTCTAAAGTGATACATTCTTGTTTCTAATCCAGAGTCCATTTATTTTGGAAGCTGTATTTCCTCATTAAAAATCAACCTTAGGTTGAAGTTGGACCCATGGGGAGGTAAGTAACTAGTAAGCCAGTGTTAGGCTTTCGTCCCAGCAGAAAAAGAAACCATTTAATAAGGACTTAATTTAAGAAAAACTGTCTTATATTCCTAAGATTGTTGTAGTTATTACCGACCTAAACAAAGCAATTCCCTTAGACAGATTGAAGTAGGTTTCTCCAAAGAAGGAAGTTGCATGGTAATATCAAATTCACAATCGATCACCAGTCGCATGTATACATCCGTCAGTGGAGATAACGATGTTATCCTTTTTCCAGTTACTGCACGGAGGTGTCGAGATCTTCCTACATACAGCGCTGTTCCAAAGTGGTCAGCCATTTTGTACTGATTGGGCTAAATTTCTGTGATCTAACGGGAGCCGACATGTCTATGTGATTATGCCGTATGTTTGCCAATTATAAGGAATATTTAAATTGTATTAATCAAATTTTGGGTTTGTATTACTGTACACATAGATTCGAAAAAGTTGTCAAAAAACAAATATATAACAAATAAATGTTATCAAAGGCAAGATAAGTTACTTTTCTACCAAACTGGATATATTTTTTGTGTTTTTATTCAATGTAAGATATTTATTCAGCTCGAAAAACATGCAGTGTTTACCGATGTATTGGATAATTCAAAATGGCGGCCGACTCTCTCTTAAACACGGTAACTTCGGGAAAAGGTGTTATAAATAATAAACTAGATACTATTAAATACTATTAAAATAACACCGAATACATGTCAACCTATGTCACGGTAATATATATATTGAGCGAATTTCTAACAGTATTTTGTCTAGTTTATTATTCATAACACCTTTTCCCGAACTTACTGTGTTTAAGAGAGAGTCGGCCGCCATTTTGAATTTTCCAATACATCGGTAAACACTGTATGTTTTTCGAGCTGAATAAACATGTTAAATTGAATAAAAACACGTGAATTATATCCAGTTTGGTAGAAAAGTAACTTATATTGCCTTTGATAACATTTATTTGTTATATATTTGTTTTTTGACAACTTTTTCGAATCTGTGTACAGTAATACAAACCCCAAATTTTTAATCCAAAATTATACAATTATAGTAAACATACTGAGATACAAACTGGGTTAGCGGAAATAGATTTTTAAAATAGTGCAAAGGTAGTGCTAACCAGCAAGTATCTATATAGTAATACGATAGCGTGTGTATTATTTTGTGTTTTATGCTTGCATTTTTTTCTCTCACGAGTGATTGTCGTTTGTTATGACCTTCCATTTCTTGTAATAAATAACTGACCTAGAATTCTTCATAAGTTTTGGTTTTGGTGTTGATTATAGCTGATGCACCAAAATCATATTCATATATTTTTTTGATTGTGGAAATCACAACTTTATAATATAAGAATCTATAGAAAATTGGCTGTATAATAATATATACGAAATCTGCATGAATTAAAATATCATATTTAAGCGTATTTTAAGATTAACAGGGACGCCTGGCGTAACCCAATTTAGATAAATACTTTTGCAGTTTTAACAAGAGCTACAATAAAATCAGGGCGTCTTCATTTACGCTGAACGTCTACAGAATGCCAACATCAATATATCATATCCGTAAGATTCCGTTGTAGAATTTCCACAGATCCCGCTAGTCCATATGAAAGCGCTTCCTTCCCCAAAGTTGCATAACGTTACTTTAAGTCAACAATTCTTCCTTAAAGTAAAAAGTAGTAAACAGCAAAGTTCAGAAACGTACCTTTTTATCATTCTCTCCTCCCCATATACACACCGATATCGAAACCCAGCGTCAATGAACAATCATTTACGAATTCTGACCCCTTCTTTTCTTTGTGTTTTGCCAGAGGTTTATTGAAATACAATTCCTTCCTCATGTCGGGAGCCCACTGTTGAGACCAACGCACCCATGACCGGTAGTGAACCAAAAGAAACTATACTACAAAAATTCTCGGATTGAATAAGATAAAGAATTGATATGCCGTCAAACAAACCAATAAACATATTTTAATAACAATACTTGTATAATTTTACTTTGGGTTTAAAGCCGCCTACCTTTCATTTAGTGTCTGTGTGTGTGTGTTCTTACGTGGATATTTGAAATGTTATCCTTTTGTTCATTGAAAGCGCGGTGTCTTTGGAAAGGCTTCTAGCTTTATGAGGCATGAAGTAAGCCCGACTACAAAGCGACATCTATATTCTTTTCACACCGGTGCGATTTCTTTGTTTAATCAATAAAGGTGTTTCCTTTGAAGAGATTCGGGGAAAATGATTTTTAATACATTAAAAAATCTTCACTAGGCAAAAATAATCATTGCGATAGCGAGGTCTGTCTTTTTGACGAGATTTTAACACACCTTTAGGGCTGGAGGCAGAAGAGAACGGCAAAGGACATTTGTGTCTAGATATAGCAACTGATGATCAACCTTCGCGAAACTAACAGTTATGCAGGTGCTTGATTTTTATATCAGTGAGAATATGATATCTTCCAAATATTCTGGCTTTCTATGTTTTAATATATTTGCCAAAAAGACTAAATTGCAGACGGCAGTTGGGGCTTTATAGCGGAGCCATACTTTGGAATCTTAATTCTATTATGCCGGGTAGTAAATGGTTCTTCATAGAAAGTTCCGTGCGTTTTTAATCATTGACATTATTAGAAAATACCCCTATTGCACATTCTAATGTAATCTTCAGCTAGGCTTCAGACTCTGCCCCATTGTCAAAAATATTGCATTCCTCTGTCTGTTTTACCAATATTTTAATAGGTGCTCTGACGAACTACAGACCCTTGTACCCCTCGACGTAAATACCCGCAACAAACTCGATAAGCAGCAAAATTTCACACTTATGCAGTAGAAATCTACCAAATGCCAAAAAGCCTTCCATTTTAATAGTTTCTTCTCTAGAATTGCTGGACTTTGGAATCTCTTTCCAGGCCCCTGCTTCCTTGATTGTACTGGCATGCAGAAGTTTACGTGTAATGCAAAGAGATATCCTGCTGCTTAACTTTTAGCTGTGATTATAGCGTAGTATCTTATGTTATGGCGGGCAATGCCAAAGGTCAAACGAATATTTTAACTCGTATGTAGAAAAATGTATGGAGAGTGAATGTTTGGAAAGAAAAGAATGTTTGGTTAAAATGTTTATGTTGGAATCTAATGGAGATCTTAGAAACAATAACAAGGAGGAATTTTAACTTTGATTTATAACCAAATGTTTTAATAGAATTTTAACTTTGATTTATAAACAAATGTTTTAATAGAACAAATGCGGTAGACATAAACAATAGATTTTCAAACCTACAGATGACAATACAATTGGGCTAGAGAAGACGTGACTGATTTGTTAAATGTTTAGGTCGTTGTGTATAGGTCGAATGACGTAAGCACAAAGGATTAGTTTTAATATATACAAGCAGAGTTAGAAGAGAGGTGTAAGGAGTTGGAATGAGAGACGGGACAGGCCAGTGCTCAGCTGGTTGAGAATCGTTCAGCCGTGGAAGATATCGGGCGCGAGGAAACAGCAAGAATGTAGAGAAAGGATCTCTTTGTAACTCCAAATACGGAGAACATCAGAAAATAAGTTGCATGAAAATATAACCAGAGTGTCGATTGTCGTTCCTGACGATGAATCTTCCTTGCAGCTTTTCTAGATTCGTTAATCAAGATCAACCGATGGACTAGGTATGTTTTCATTCTTTTGGGGCTGAATAATTCCACAGAAAGATGTATATTTACCCTGCAAGGACTGCTTTTAAATTGTATGTCAGCATTTTTAAACTGTATCTACACGTTATACTCATTTATAAATATACTAGCATGGGTGCCAGGCGTTGCCCGGGTGTTTGGAGGTGTATGCTGAGCAAAAGAAAAAAAAAAGAACGGTCAATTTTAACTTTGACCCCTATTCTAACCCTTCGACATTTATTATTTTGGGCTAAAATAAAGTTATTAAGTTAGATCCCTGTCCGAGGAACCTATATCTAAAATTTCAAGTGTTTAGATCCAAAATTGTCGGAGGAGTTTGGTAGAGTTCTCAAACGTCTAATCGTTGAACTTTGATCCCTTAACAGCAAAATTTGTGTCCGAAAACCGATCACATAGATTTTCCCAAATCTCAGTACCCTGTATATCAAATTTCGAGTCTGTAGTCTGAAAATTAAGAGTTATTGAGAAGGAAAATGTACACACACACACACACACACACACACACACACAGACACATTCACTTTTATAGATATATAGATTGTGCACACACGCATACACTAGCTATCATCATACGTATGAACATAAAAATATAAATATACATAGCCACGTACGTCATATATAATCCCATTATATAACCTCCACTATTCAATAATAGTATCGCTCATAGTATTCTCCTGTGGTAGTGTGCCTTGTTTGCGGTGAAATTGCAATAAAAAATATTGTATCCAATACATTTGGAAGTTCTAAATATGTATTACTAGCCGATCGTGCGTGTAGCCCGGTTGTACAATACGTTTAGATATATTTGAATATCTAAAGATTGTGTATGTATTATGATAATATCAATTCTCAGTTTATTGTTATATATTACAAGGAATAATTTACCCGGTGAACTAATTCGCAAAAGAATAAAATCGCATCAGCTGATATTTGGGCTTAACTGTCTTAAACAGTCTTCTTAAACAGTCTTTCTTATTGATAAAAAAATTAACATGGGGAATATTTTACGTTACACCTGTCAACATACATCTATGCGCGCGTGTGTGTGTGTATATATCTATAAAAGTGAACGTGTCTGTCTGTCTGTCTGTATACATTTCCCTACGCAATAACTCTGTCAATTTTTAATCTATAGACTCGAAATTTGAAATACCGGGTACTGAAATTTGGAAAAATCGATGTGACGGGTGTCAGCCAGAAATTTGGCTGTTAAGGGGTCAAATTTCAACGATTTGACCTTTAAGAACTCTACCAAACTCCTCCGACAATTTTGGGTCTAGACACTTGAAATTTTATATATAGGTTCCTTGAACCTGGATCTAACTTAAAGTGATTTGAGCCCTAAAATATAAATTTTAAGGGGTCATAATAGGGGTCAAATTAAAAAAAAAAATTTACTTTTTTTTTTTTGCTCAGCATACACCTCCAAACACCCGGGCAACGCCGGGCTGAAATGCTAGTATATTATATTATATTATATTAAAAACCCTTTTTCTCTTTATTTAAAAAGACACTAAAACTTTGTTATATATGGGTTGTGGAATTGCATTCATCTCCAAAAGATCTAGCTAATTGGCATATTCTTTTGAACATTCATTTTAATTAATTCCCTATTAGTTTTTTTGTTTTTTTTTCGGTTTTCTTATTGGATGATCAACTTTAGTTTACTATTATGTGTAATCATATACATGCAGATATTCTATATGATTTAAATTTACGTAATATTTGCGTAAAAAGATTATGGTAAACACAAACATCTTTTTATATATATTTATGTATGCGTATATATTTTTTAAAAACATTTTGCCTACCAAACTCCCCTGTCAGATTTTGGTCTACAGACAGGAAACTTAATATATAGGGTATTCGAACTCATACGAAACTTTACATTTGGGTTTTAGCCGAGGAAAATTGGTGCAAAAGTGAAAATTAAGATAAAAAATGGAATTTGCCAGTTGAAGGACGAACGACAGCATTACGAGTATGCATGAGTACCGTAATAGCTATTGGTTAAGTTTTAATTTTTAGCCTTGCAGCCAACACGTTTTAATAGCCCAGACATTAACATCAAAGGAAAAAATAAATCGTAAGCTAAACGTTTTGGTTTTGATTTTCGGTGGCGCACAAGTCAGTTTTTTTTTTTTTTTTTTTTTTTTTTTAACTTTTGAAATCGTTACAAGATATTGCTCCCTTTTTCCCTGACCGTGACGTCATTTCACTCAGCGCTCGATATTTGCATATAGCCGTCTGCACTATGTTACATTGTTGTGAATCTCGTAGTTATTCGGGGAAAGGCACATATATAACATTCCTCCTTGCAATATTTAGCTTCTGAAGCTTTCGTTAACCCAGGGAGTGTGTTTACATGACAAATCGTAAACAGAACGAAATGAGAAATTACATTGAGTCACAGCAAATACTCAAGTATCGCCTACATGGCGAAAGTGCATTTTTGTCATGCGAACATATTTTACAAATTCTCACCTGCGTGCGAGATTGTGTGAATCTCTTTCTAGATAAAACTATAAAACAAGCAAAACGAAGGGAAACTAGCAAGACATGTGTAGGCATCAATCGGGAAGTGAGTTGAGGATAACACAAACGCTAACCAAAATTACCCGATATTCGTTCTGTTTCACACACACACACACACACACACACACACACACACACACACACACGTGTATAATATATTTCTATTGCATTTAGATACTTTATGCACATATGCATATAATTCTGATACTTTTCCAATTAATATAATTTTTATACCTATATTAGTGGTCAATCCATCTGCATTCATCCGTATAGAAAGTGATAGTTACTGCTGGCCGGAGATTAGAAACGAGTCCCAGTCACCCTTGACTTTTTAGGTCAGTGTCTTCAAGCAGCAGGCAATTAATACAGGGTGACCCCCCCCCAAAAAAAAATTAGGCCCCGTTTCTTAGTGTTTTGTCTGAATGAAATGAAATTTTGGCCATAACTAGTTTATTATATTCAAAACATCACATCGAAACACTAGGGTCTTTGGCCTTTTTTTCTCCGTTCTACAGCATATGTTCTAGATGGCCTCCATTTAGCTTTTGTTTTTATTGGGTCAACCTGTACAATGGCTAAAGTAAATACTAATATATATATATATATATATATATATATATATATATATATATATAGTAATTTATAAAATATATATGGCGATTAAGCTACACTGAATATTCTGCGTTTCATCCACTATAGGATTCGTCAGGCTTATGCGCGAATTCTGTGGTTGCTTCTTGTTTTTATATATGTTGAGGATTTCTAGTTAGCCAATCAGCTTTCTAGTATCCATTGCGCCCCTTCCTATCAGAAATAGCAAACAACTGTGTTCACAAAATAAAACTTACTCTAGGATAGCGATACAAAATAGCTTTAAAACTAACAATAACAATAGAAAACAAACAAATAAATAAAACAAACATGAATATACGTAAACGATCACACACACACACACACACACATATATATGTGTGTACACATAGGTATATATATATATATATATATATATATATATATATATATATATATATATATACCTAAGGAAGGAAAAGATCTACCTTAAACCACTAACCTAGTTCTAAAACAGATCCTTTGTTCGATAAAATGCATGCCCATTGGCTGATAGGAAGGGGCGCGGTGGATACTAGAAAGCTGATTGGCTAACTAGAAATCCTCAACATATATAAAAACAAGAAGCAACCACGGAATTCGCGCATAAGCCTGACGAATCCTATAGTGGATGAAACGCAGAATATTCAGTGTAGCTTAATCGCCATATATATTTTATAAATTACTAACTAGCTCTACCTACGTATTGAGCACTTTTGAAGTAAATACTTAAAGTATACGCATAAATCTATACTTTCGTATATTAAATTTATGTGAGTAAATGAAGTAGTTATATATATGCATACAAAGTATTTGCTTCAATCGTGCACAATAATTCAGTATTATAAAAATATACTTATCACCTGTAACATTTATTTTTCATGTCATTTCTGGGCATATCACTAAGAAGTTAGCCTGATTTCGCTCGAGAACGAAACCTGTGTAGTTTATTTTCTATAAATAGGTCCCACATTGTCAGGTAGGTTTCAGCCTCTGTCTCATCGACGAAATGTTGCTTGTTTTACAAGTATTTTAATGGTAGGTGCTCCGACGAACTGCTAACTCTTGTACCCCCTCTACGTAAATACCCTCGACAAACACAAGCAGCAAAATCCCACCCCTACAGAGATCGCCAGATGCCCAAAAGCCTTCTACTCTTACAGCTTCTGCCCTAGGACTGCTAGACCTTAGAATTCTTTTCTTGGTTCCTGCTTCTTAACTGTACTGACATGCAGAAGTTCAAGTGTAATGTAAACAATAATCTTGTTCAGCTTCCTACATAGTACAATTATGTCCCAGATAGTATCCCCCTACATCAAAATGGCATGTGCCTTGTTTGAGGTGGAAATGTAATAAGTATATATATATATATATATATATATATATATATATGTGTGTGTGTGTATGAGGAGTTTAAATTTGTTTCCTGATACATGATACGAATGAATGTCTGATGACACTATTAGTAGTTAAACGCAGTATATTTTTCATTTATTTGTTAAAAATATATATTTGTTCTTAAAACACTATTTTACATACGCATTTATTATAGATATTTTAACTCTTATATATTGCTCCCCTTTCTAATCCGCATACACATACATGTTTTCTCTCGTATATTAATTTCCATTGCCAACATGTGGTCTGTAGCATCTGATACAGTCTAAGATCGCTTTCACATGGCAATTCAATTGTTCATTATTCTCTGAGAGGGCAGCTGAATTATTGGTAACCCTTATGTCCTCTCTTCCCGACCCAAAATAGCAGTTACTGTCTGAGGAATGTCATGTTCTGTTTTAATCTTCTCTGCAAATCTCTCAACCCTCTTGTACGAGAAATGCCATTTAATATCATTCTTTTAAAACGAAATGGTATTGATGAAACCAAACACCATCCAAGTGGATCAGATATAGCAAAGTAGGGATGGAAGATGGAGGGCGGGGTCCTGCTGTGTGTAGAAGACAAGGGGCGTTTTACACGATTTATGGTAATTCCACACCATTTTTTTTTTTTAAGCCATTTAGTTCTAATGAATAGTTTGTGCATTATGGCATCCCCGTACACCCACTCACAGGAATTCGTGCTCTGAGCTTCTTGTCCGGGCTGTTTATACACCATATGTTCATTTCTGGCGGAAGTCGTTTGCTTAAAAGTCACGTAACGCCGGCCGTTGAGACCTAACATGCATTCCTGTTCGAAAAGAATCTGTTAGCGAATGTTCTGCGTGTTCTGCGCTTATGTATAAGCCAACTATTAATACCTGTCGTTTTTATTACTGTTCAATATTACTTGGCAGCAATAGTTTTTTAAAGTGCAATACCGACAGGATATAGCAGGTGAAAACGGTTATATAGTATGATTAACGACATATAAAGACGATGAAAAGTTTAATCATTTGTCATGAAAAAAATACCCAAACGTATTTTTCATCTGGTGATGAACACTCAATCGAATGGGGGGGGGTCAATCACTTTTGTTACCACTGTGCACATATCCATTATAATTTCCCTTACTCCCCATCTGTGTCTAAAACTAAACGAAAATTTAATTAAGAAACATATTTCATAGAACTATCCATTTGCGAAACACAATAACACTGTGCTGGTTCCCAGCTTACTATAACATCGTCGTTTTCAAATGTCATGTACGAGCGGCGTTCCAAAATTAGTGCTTCCAATTATTCCGCCATAATGGATCAGAGGTGATTTTAAGTTACATTGTATTGGTTACTGAACTTATACATTCATAACTTGACGATTTCATCACTCTGTTACAAATATTGCCCGTGTAAGACTCTAGGAAATCGCCCCCTGTTTTGGGTATGCGTCAAAAATAGAAATGTCATTGAATTCATGGCAAAAGTGCATTGAGAATGGTAGTGACTGTAGATACTGAAATTCTGAAGCAAAAACGATCGCTCGTTTTAATGGTACGACGCCCGTTTTCGTAGCTTATCAACTATTTCTTGAAAAAGAACATATAGAGGCTGTACTTCTGGAACAACCCGCATAAACGTGCTTATCTAATTATTCACTTAAATTATCAAATCTTCCGTAAGTCTCACTATAAACCGTCATCACGGTGACTACCTGTAACGACTTTGGTTCGGTTCTTTGGGAAAGTCTCTCATCCCAAATCAAATGATTGGTAATTTCACAATAAAATATGAATTATATGCATTTTTTTTTCTAAATTTATTAACGTAAGCTTTGGATTTATTGAAAGTTGAAATATTCATGATTAAGGAAATCATCGCTGAAATATGACATGGGCTGAGTGATCTCTACAAAAAAACTTTGTTTCAACCGCCATTTTCTTTAGCCAATAAAAACGCTTTGTCTTGAATGAGTTGTAGTGTAACGTGGATACCGTCACAAAGGAACAGACAAATAAAAATAAATAAAAATTTGGCTTTTTTTCTGTTTTAGCGAAAGGGATTGCTTACCGTTACTTTCTATACAATGCTTGCTTTGTTTTTTGTATTTTTTATTTTAATTTTTATACTGTTCATTTCGTCTGCATGAGATTAACAAAACCCTGCCGTCTCAGCATCAGCTTAAGTCTCTCATTGCCACCACAAAGCCACATTCGACAAGCTATTTTCTTTGTTCCTCGCCACTTGTTACATTTTTCTCTTTTTTTGTGACGCAAGCTCGCGCACACTTACTAATTTGCAAATGTGTTTAACGGCTGCTGCTGCTGCTGAAATTTTCGCTAGCCAGTTAACCTTTCGGTTCCTGATATTTTCACACGCACTCATACGCGCTCTGTTACAGTGGCTCTAACTAAAACCCGAAAAAGGTAACTTTAGCAGTGCAAGCAGCCTGTGTTTCGGCTGGTAAGCTGCTCGCGTTTCGGCAAGCGATTGTAAACGGTCTACGTTGTTACTAGTGTTAGTAAACGATGCGGTTATGTAAAAAAAAAAAAAAAAAAAAAAAATTTGATAATTGTTTCGACCACCATTTTTTTTTTTTTTTAGTTAATAAAAAAGCTTAATATTGGGAAGGTTTTTTAAGAGACGAAAAATTAACTCCACCTTTACATGCTGGTCAGACTTAGCCACACGCCCATCTGTATAAATAGAAAGGAGTTTGAATAAATATTTGGAACTTACCACATATTGATAACCGTTCGTTCAGAAAGCGGCTACACATACTTATCAGCCAAACACTTGCGTGTTCAATCAAACATCATGTATTTTCACTTCATTGCATTAAAGACATTTTTTTTTTGCCCTTTAAACTTTTCGCTATCTTTTCTTGCAGCTGAAAGAGGAAAAACATAGGATTTTTTTCTTTCGTTCAAATAATGAGGGAGGCAACAATAATACACAACATAACAATTGAATGTTCATTTTGTTAAAAACGTGGAAAGATTACGCTGCACGTAGTTTCTTGCTTAAGGGAACAAGTGTGCGAGTAGATAGGTGTGTATATATATATATATATATATATATATATATATGACCTTGTATATGTGTGCGCGTGGAAGGGTCGCTACTAAAACTACTGCCAAATTTGGGTTTAAAGACTTGAAATTTGATATAGGGATTCGCACCAGTGAAAAGAATTCGATTAGGTTTCAGCCGGTAAAAATAGTTGCTAAGGTGTCAAAGCTGAAAAATTAAAGCTTGGAGGAAAACTAAATCGACTGCTACGTTAAAATGTTAAGGTTTAAATTACGTTAGTTTTAAGTTCTGATATTTATCTGACCTCCGGTCATACGTTACGGAATGAAACTGGAGAACTAAATGTTTTTGTTCTAATTCTAGCTGATTGCACACAAGTTATATTTTTAACTTTATAAATCTTTACTGCATATTGGGTAGAATATTACAATCAATTAGGGCTATGATAATAAAAATAAAAAGATCTTGTTAAAAACGTGGAAAGATTACGCTGCACGTAGTTTCTTGCTTAAGGGAACAAGTGTGCGAGTAGATAGGTGTATGTATGTATATATATATATATATATATATATATATATATATATATATATATATGACCTTGTCTATATGTGTGCGCGTGGAAGGGTCGCTCCATCCCAACTATTATCAATGGACCTGAGGTAATCTCGTCAGCATCAGACAAAGCCAAACTCTTTGTCAAGAACTTTGCAGCTAATTCTACCCTTTGCGACCAAGACCGCCAACCCCCAATATTTCCTCCTGTATCAGAAAACACGCTATGTGATATACGTATATCTGTACGTGATGTTGCCAAGCTAATCAAAAACCTTGATTCCAGTAAAGCAACTGGCCCTGATGGTATTCCAATTATAGTACTCAAAAAACTTCAACCTGAACTAGCGCCCATACTTACAAAACTGTTTAAACGTTGTCTTAAGGAGAATAGTTTCCCATCTCCCTGGAAAATCTCATCAGTATGCCCTGTATTTAAGAATTCAGGTGATCGCTCATCCCCCTCTCAGTACAGGCCAATAAGTCTCCTGTGCGTCATGAGTAAGTTGCTAGAATCTGTGTTAAATACAGAAGTAATCAAACATCTCAACAAAAATAACCTTCTTAGTGACACTCAATATGGTTTCCGTTCTGCTAGATCTACAGCAGATGTCCTTACAGTTATCTCGCATAGGATTAGCAAATCTCTCGACGGTGGCAATCTTTCTAGGGCAATTGCTCTTGACATATCTAAAGCCTTTGATAGGGTATGGCATAAAGGTTTACTTCATAAGATCGCTAGCTATGGTATAGCTGGAAAAGTCTTCTCAATTATTAAATCATTTCTTTCTGATAGGTTCATAAGAGTAGTAGTTGAGGGGCAAAAATCAGAAGCTCACAGTATTAATGCCGGTGTCCCTCAGGGATCAATCCTGGGCCCAACTCTTTTCCTGATCTACATTAATGATCTTCCAAATCATATCCTTACATCATTTGTAGACATTTATGCTGACGACACTACCATTTATGGTACCACATCTAAGACAGTAAACGAGCAAGTACTCTCCAATTCTCTCTCCTCTGATCTTGAGCATGTAGTACAATGGGGAAAGGAGTGGCTGGTTACTTTTAATGCATCTAAAACCAAGCTTCTCTCTTTACATCATCAACATTTTAATCCACATTTGTCATCAATTGAAATGAATGGCTCTCGTCTTCAGGAGGCCTCAAGTTTTGACAAGCTTCTGGGCTTGACCATTACTCCTGATCTTAAATGGAACACGTATATCAAATCTGTTGCCAAGGCCGCTGGAAAAATGGTGGGATCTTTCTATCGATCCAGTAGATATCTCACTGCTGATGCTATTCTCTATCTATATAAGAGCCAGGTACGTCCAAGGATGGAATACTGTTGCCACATCTGGGCAGGAGCTGCTAGAAAGGACTTGTCCTGCCTTGATAGAGTTCAAAATAGACTTCGTAGCCTCGTAGGAGATGTCCTTTTCTCCTCCTTACAACCTCTATCTCACAGAAGAGATGTTGCGAGTTTGTCTCTGATGTATCGTTATTTTCATGGAAAGTGTTCAACTGAGCTTCAATCTATGGTCCCCCCTCGCCAAACTTTCACAAGAAACACTCGTCTAGCTGTAAACACTATCAATAATTTCCCCCACTCTTTATCTGTGCCTAAACCTAAACATAGATTCCATGAACAAAGCTTCTTTCTTAGAACTGCACGCCTGTGGAATTGTCTTCCGTTTTCCTGCTTTCCGGCTGACTACAATATGGTTGTGTTCAAGTCTAAGGTAAATAAGTTCTTGATGAGCCGTTCCATATAAGTTATTAAATTTACCAAATTTTCATTACTAATTATTACTATATTGACCAACTTCTACTGTACACTCTTTAACCCTTATCCTTGAGTGGCCTCTGGGCCTTGATAATGTGGTGATGCCTTTGTAAAAAAAAAAAAAAAAAAAAAATCTGCATCAAATAAAAATAATCATATTTAATCCATTATGACCTGAATTATGACGTAGATTAAACATTTATTTATTTTAGATGCGGCGTACTGAATTGACAGTTGCTATCGGGAGGTATCTGGCATTTACCTAGATACTGAACTAATGTGCTCAACCGCGTTTGAATCGATTCCCATTTTTTTATGCTGTTAGATTAATTTATTTACGACTGAACGAAGTAGTTTTACAAGTCATAAAGGGCTAGACGTATTTTACGACTGAGTGTGCTTGTTAAAATAAAGTCGATAGATTGATTTTTAAATATGTCGTATAAAGCGAAAAAATGTTACTTAATTGTCATGCCGAAAAGAGTAATAAAAGTCATTGAGTAGAAACTAATTTATAGTTAGGTCATTTTTACAGAAAATTGGGTATAATCGCATTTTTAGACGTAATGAACCTAAACACAAGAAGCATAACTCTGTACGGAATATTTTTGATTGTCATGGCTGCAATATTTACTGTCGACCACGATAGACATTTTTTTTTTTTTTTTTTTTTACTAAAAACGCAAGAATAGCAATTGTTCTACTCAATGAATAGTTCGTATTTTTTTATATATTACTATTTCTGATATTACAAATAAGTACGTAATATTATTTTTGCTTAAATTATATTTTAAAAATCGATTTTTCGACCATATCCTAACAAGTACCCTAATAACCCTCGTAATATTAACTAAACTCTAGCCCCTGTGTCTCCTCGCTGTGTTGTTGAATCTTTGTGGCCGCTTTACAAGTACTTTACTGGAACCTGCTCTTACGAACTCTTAGCACCTGTGCTCCCTCGACGTAAAATAACGAGATGAATCTGATACGCAGCAACATTCCACTCCTTTGTTGTAGAAATCCGTAGACCGTGGAAAGTCTGCTACACCTTGTAATTCCTTCCGTCTATTGTTTCCCTGCTTGTACTTACATTTAGAAATTTTAATGTAATGTGAACAGACATCTTGCTGCTCAACTCCCTACATAATGTCCTTGTGTAATATAGTGCATATGAGCACGTGGGAAGATGGCGACGGCAGCGAATGATGCCTGACTTGCGGGGAGTTGAGGAAAAGAGAAAGAAAAACGACGTCGTAGTAAATGAACGTATAAAGTCGCAGACGATAATTGGTCGGTTGTGCCCGGCATGCGATGGGAAGGAGAAACGCGAGCCAGGCTAAAATGGACGTGTAACAGGGAGAGACTTTTTAAATGGTGCGTAAATCACGGTAATAAAAACTTTTTATTTAAAAAAAAGAAAATATACCAACTGGATTCTTATTTCTATTCCTGTTTTATTTCTTTGTAAGTTTGCGACGGCTACGTTACTTGTACATATGGTCTCGGATATTAACATCTTACACCAAAGGGGCACTATGTCTTGTTTGGAATGAATAATAGTAAAATTGTGGATTGTATTATGGACATATAATAACGCTTTTATTAACATGCGTTATGTCTTTGATATTCTACATGTATAGATAGTAATACGTTTTAATAGATAACCTTCAAGTGAAATACAGGGGTGGGGGACAATGAAAATTGTACCTTGGCTTAAAACTCGCTTTCAAAGCAAAAATGAAATGTTCGACCATTGTTCTCTTGGAAGATGTTGCCTCGTTAAGCTTTAATATACGGCGTGAAAGGGAGCGATCCATTTCCTTACAGGAAATACCTTGGCATCTGCTTACGTTCTGCTTCAGAAAAGAAACGGCAAACAATTCAAACATTTCCTTCATTCACGGGTACAGGGTGGAATCGGGTGGAGCCGAGTAGATTAATGCATCACGCCTTGACTGCAGAATTGATGGCTTAACAAGAATTATTAACACGTAGAACAAATACAAATATTTTAGACTTGACGCATCGCAGTTTTGAAGCATTTCCTGTCTATTTGTTTTCATCTTAGTAAAAATGGGATTAGAACTATATTACAAGCATTTACTCACGAAGATCATATGTTTTCTCAATAATAAAAAAAAAGTTACGGATGTACTAAAATAATCTGTTTTTCCAGATCTCCTGAATACCAACCCCGTCTAATGATACTGAACTAACGGTTATAAAGCGATATACATTTACTCTCAATCCCATATCTTAATTTTTTTGCACTAGTTTCTTTTAATACTATTTTTGGTTTCGTTCCCTCTTCTGCTGAATTCTCGACATGAATTTATTTTGCGGCTTTTTCGATCTAACGCATTTATTGCTCTTGTTACTACCAGATCAATCATCATATCGGCTTCCTGACTTAAATGCACCAAACATTGATGTTTTCTTTTTGCAAAACTCAATCATGATCTGCAAAGTCATACAGAAAAACAAGCTTCATCTACAAAACACAAGGAATAAATATTTAAAAACATAGTTTAAAGCATAAGATTTTTAGCGAATGCGACTGGATTTAGCATAAAATAACCCGAAAAGAGTTGATATGCCGTAAAACAAAACCTCGAAACCAGAATTAAGGACATTTTATAGTTTATATTCCTATTGTCGCAGAATGATTTCTTTAATTATTTAGTCGACTTAAAATATTAACATAAATCTGCTGTCTATCCATTATATATATATATATATATATATATATATATATATATATATATATATATGTGATTAAGCTACACTGAATATTCCGCGTTTCATCCACTCTAGGATTCTTCAGGCTTATGCATAATCACCAAATATTTTATACCTAACTAGCTCTACCTACGTACTGAGCACTGAAGTAAATACTTAAAGTTTACGCATAAATCTATACTTTCGTATATTTATTTATGTGAGTAAATGAAGTAGTTATATATATATATATATATATATATATATATTGTGTTTGAATCTTTTTGTTTCAAGGAATGCTCTCTACCAAATTCCTCTATCAATTTTTGACCTACAGACTTGAAATTTGATATGTGATTTGAATTTGTGACACACCCTCAATTTGTATTAAACCGGGAAAAATATATAAATGGGGGGGGTGAAAAAATGTGTGTCGGCAGACGTAGGTTGACTTAAAGTGCTCTTGTACGTATGAATAAATATACATTTATACGTTGAAGTCGATTCATTTTAAACTTTTTTCCATTTGACGATGGTTCAAACGGTAACGACTAAGGTTGGAGAAATATAGGCTTTGGTATCGATTCTAATTGATGGCATCAAAGTTATATTTATGTTTACTTTGGAAATCACTACTATATATTAAGTACAGTATAATAATCAATAAATTGGCTCTATAATTATAAATATGAAATCTTTATAAAATAAAATATGTTTAAGCGTATTTTACGACCGGGCAATACCGGTTGGCTTGCTAGTCGTCTTATAATGAAACTTCCTCACTTGCATTCTTTTTCTTAACATGATATTTTAATGTTGCAGATAGCGATAAGTGATGCTATATCTATTTGCATCTTTTTAGAGAGTAAATGAAAAGGACTTATACAAAAATCGAATAAGGTAAAATCATTACGAGGAATCCAATGTTTATATTTAATGTGTATTAGTTATCTCTTTTCTGACTAGCATCGGGCTCTTTACTGAGATAAATACATGGGTCTTTATTCATTCCCAGGTAACGCCATGTATAATTGCTATAACGTATTACAATGTAGAGTCTTCTCTATGAGATACCTTATCCTTTAGTAGGTCGATTTATCCGTTAGTCTGTCACACTTTAGTCTAATATTATTGTTTGCCTTGATAAACGCGCAAACTGAATGAACGCATCTCAAACTTGAACCTGTTTTGTTTTCTTTCTATGAACACTCATTTACACGTTTGGGCCCGCGGCTGGAAACAATGAAATTATCTTCCGACTTTTCACTGTTCAATATATATATATCTTGTGTGTGTATATCTCTCTAGCATTCAAACATTACATCCACGTTTCTATTATCGATATGTTTTAACCATTCCTTTCTTTTTATTAGTAAGCGTAATACGAAGGGTGTTATCTCTCTATCAATATCAGCTCCTACTCTGTGAATATTTTTTGTGCAGTCTAATTGGCAAAAGGTCAAAAGGGTTTTGTGAGTCGGGCAAGGTTCGTTTCACAAATTGGCACATAATCAAAACTTGGGACATTTTTTTTACTCTCCTTTTGTCTTGATTCAATAAATCTTTTCCCTTCTTTGAGATTCCCGTGCCATTCGTATCTTTCAGAAATGTTCTTTGGCTTTTTTAATCAGTTCTCTATTGGGTTTGCGTAATATATATATTGAGTCCTCCTTTTGTCTTTTGTCGTTGTTACCATCTTTGAGTGGAATGGTGGAATTAAGTTAGATATTCAAGGACAAGAATTTGCTCAACTAACGAGTCTTGGAAACGGAGAACTTCTCAATTAAATCTCACTACCAATGCTATCATTTTTTTTTTTTTACTTTCTAAATTCATTTTGTAGAAGGCAAATAGTGTTGGTGAATATATTTCTCGGATTTAGTAGTAATGTATAAATTTGGTAGTAATGTATAAATTTGGTAATGTGCAATCAATTATGAATCCGGTATTGATTTGTTTTTGTACTTCTATCAGGAAACAAATTGATCGTTCCTTATTCGAATCCACTTGTTTACATTGGGGTAATGACTTATCAAGGCCCATAGACCACTTGAGGATAAGGGTTTAGGAGTTTACAGTAGTCGAAAAGATATAGTAATCGTTAGCAGTGTAAATTTAGTAAATTGCATTACTTAAGAGAAACAGCTCAAGAACTTGTTTATATTGGACTTGAAGACGACCATATTGTAGTCAGCTGGAACGCAGGCAAACGGAAGACAGTTCCACAAGTGTGCATTCTAAGAAAGAAGCCTTGTTCATGGAATCTACATTTAGGTTAAGGCATGAATAAAGAGTGGTGGAAATTATTGATAGTGTTTTCAGCTAGACGAGTGTTTCTCGTGAAAGAGAGATGTTGCCGAGAAGAGAAAAGGGCATCCCCTACTAGGCTACGATGTGTGGCAACAATACTCCATCCTTGGGCGTACCTGGCTCTTATATAGGTAGGGAATTGCAGTAGCAGTGATCGATCTACTGGATCGATAGAAGAATCCCATCAGTTCCTCATACCCACATTTACATATCTGTAGAAAGATAAATTGTAAAGACGAGAAATTACATATAGAATAATTATTAGTTCATCAAAATTTTCAAATAATTAATATAAAAATATTTTTAATTCATGAAGTCTCAAAAATTAGCTTTTGTTTTTTTTAATGGAAATCAACAATTAGTAGATGGCATAAATTTAAACTCTTTAAAAATTGTAACTAAAAATGTGTGCATTATTAAGTTTTTCAAATGAAAAGTCACACACACGCACCGAAGATAACTTAAATGCCCATTGGAGAGAACTTGAATACCTACTAAACACTGTCCTCGAGTGTCTGTCTTTTTGTAAAAGGTTTGTCAGAACAATCTAGGATGAGAATACTTTTCCCTGCAAGTAAACCCTGACTAAATATTAAAAACTGCATAGTAATCACGCCCCAAATTAGATCTCCTTGGTATGGCAAATCAACACTGGCTTTAAGTTGGATACTCCATCAGAGTAGATGAATTCTTGTTTTTTAATCCAGTAAGACTAAAAGACGACAAAAAAGATATAAAATACGACATTTCTATGATTGAGGTGACGAAAATTATGTTCTCAACTTTAATAGCTCAGTAAAGTAGCTCATGTAAATAACTTTAATTTGTGTGTGTGTGTGTGTGTGTGTGTGTGTGTGTGTGTGTGTGTGGAGAGAGATGCGTAAGCCCTGGGGAGGGGGGCATCCTTGATTTCTTAAAACTTCGACTGAAGAAAAAGAAACAGACATACACACATATATATATATTGGGTATGACTTGAAAAGACATTGAGTGATGTTGCCCCATTTCGGGGCTATAGGGAATGTATGGTTACTCCTTAGTTACCATTTCTCCTGGGTCCACTCAAGCCCGTGGCAATACCTGTTCGGGAATTTCGTGCTACTAGAACAGGCTGTTTGTAGATAGTGGCTTCCTAGCCAAGAATGCACTAAACATTACATTACTGTAAATTTAATATTCCCTTGACATTTTCTTCTTCGGGTGAAGCCGAATCAACCCACATCGAGTTAATGGCATTCAACAACATCGACTATATATATATATATATATATATATATATATATATATATATTAGTGTGTGTGTGTTTACCTTTAATACCCCCTCATGAAGATTTAAATAAAGATGCACGTATTGTAAAAAAAAACCTTATGTCTAGGATTTTTATTCCAATTTTTATCATATAATTTATGGTTTTGATTCGAAGAAATATTTAAAATTCAAGATTTATTGTTTTTAGAAATTGGAATTCAGTGAATCTTAATGTGTAGTTATAATTCAAATTTAATGCCAATCTGAAACATTTCAATTTTCAAATATAAGTTGTGTCCATATTAAGCCAGAAAACACTTTAAATGTTCCAATCAAACTCCAAAATTTTTGAATATTTATTAATTACTTAAAAACGTTAAACAAAAATTAGTCTAAATTTTCTCGAAGAGATTCCATCTTAATAAACCGCAGTACTCAACACGATGTCCAGCAACTGTTATAAAATTAATAATTGGTTACTTCGTTTCGAAGAAATATCTAAACATACGTACATCACTTTCTATAGAAAAAAAAAACAAAACCTTTACATGCTGGTACAGGGGAGTTTGTGAGGCTAAGACAAAACTTAAAAGCCTTTTTTATGTTTGTTATTGTGTATCTTGACAAAAAGGTTTCCTGTGATGCTTCACAAAACACGACCTACTTTGTCTGAAACCAGTCTTTTATGCGACGTCTAATAAAGAACGACTATGTGATCGTTTATGCTGACTTTATATGGCCCTCATAAAAGGGCCATAAAACCGATGAGTTTGGATCTCTTTACACGATGGAGATTCTTGTTTGTTTTTTTATAAAGTTTGTATCGCAGAAGTAAAAATGCATTCGTTTACAAATGCCCTAGAGTTTCGCAACCTCAGTTGAATAATGTAGGTCACATTTCAGGTGACAGCAATAGAAGGCAACGCGTTTTGTGCTCAATTTATAAAACGTAGTTGCAATTAAAACAGCTATCATCTTTCGTTCGGCACCCTGAATATAAACTAGCCTTGGCGTAACAGATAAAGTACTTTGTAACATTTAATTGTATATGAGGTTCTTCTAGAGGTAGAAGAACCAATCCTCTGTGAGGGCGATACACGGAATACAATTAATACTTCTACCCGGTTGTGGCTGACATAACGAGAGTATGCTATCCTCGTGGATTAAATTGTGGGTTCCGTTTGAAATTCTGTGCAGATTCTTAATTTTGACAAGATGCACCGAAAGAAAGTCGGGAGATACATTGGCCGAAACGATGGGTAAATAACACTGAGGATGAGACCAGTAATGCAAATAATCCAATATTTAGCTTATTTTAGGCGACTGTTAGCTTTAATCTTTTATCTATCGGCTTATGTAATCGTTAAAAATAAAAATGCTCTATGCACCTTTTGTTTAGATGGCTATTACGACCATAGTGATTAAGGCGTTGGATGGAAGTCGAAGATGACTTCAGTTCTGGGCTCAGTCGTTCGACAGATGTAACAATTATGGCCATACTGATTGATCTTGCTTAAGACGAAACTATTATGCCGAATCTAGCGTTAGGGTGTAATTTTATTTTAAACTCCAGACGAACGCTTTTCTTAGATACAAGCACATCTTTTATGCCAAGATAAATGCATATCCTATACAAGACATAATCTTGCTGACATACTAATTTCGATTATATTCGACGACGTTAAGCATCATTGAGTCTGGTTAGTACTAAAGTGGGTGACCATTTGGAATTGCCAGGTGCTGTATGTGCTGTGCGTTTGTCTCTGTATTGTTTCCAGTCGGCCTGGACTTCTCCTTGCCACTGGAATCACGCAGCGTCGATTAAGGTGCTTTGTTGTGGATTGCGAAACGGTAGTTTCACAATGACGCGCACATAGTAGATATTCATTGTCCCTCAAGGCAGAAAACAAGCCTTAAATTATGTATCCTTATATAAGTTTGGCACGAATCGAACTAAATGGAAACATTCAATTATTGTCAAACTTGAATCATTAACATATTTTTAAACTCTAGCAAATGGCAATATTTCCATACATACCAAATATATATATAAAACTAAATCGTGTGTATATATATATATATATATATATATATATATATATGTGTGTGTGTGTGTAATTATTCATGATCAGTTCGTGTATAAATAGATCAAACAATGTGTATGTATGTATATACACACACATATATATACACACACACACACACACACACACACACACAGTGTGTGTGTTTGATCTCTATTTTTACACTTGAACTGTAATCACGAATAATTAGAGACCGGAATAAAAATCGATTTCTGCCTCATCTTAACGTTTTACGAATCAACTTTTTCAATTCGATATTTTTTTTATTTCTATTATTTTATACAAAAATAATTTCCCCAAAATGTGTTTACCTACTGATTTGTCAGTGAAAGGGGGGGGGGTGCAGTACTTGATATTCAAAACGAGAAATGATATTCAAATTACGTATATTTGATCTGCGCGCATAGCAATGAAAATACTATGTCAAACGTAAGCGTGACAGACGCATAAATAGACAGAACCTTTATATATAAAAGCATCTGCGCATCTAAAAATTTATTTTAAACTTACGCCTTATAATGACCAATATGTTTAACTGAAAGACGGATAGATACGTGGACGCATCTTAAATTATAAGACGCGTCTATTTATCGATGGACAAGCTATTTTAACCGGTAACGTGACGGACCAAATTCTATTTTAACCTTAAGCTTAAAAGTAACCCATATGCTAACTGATCTAAGGATAAATTAAAGATACGTGGACGTATCTAAATTAAGATAGTCCATTTATTATATATCAAACGCAAGCGTGACAGACCTACGGACGAATACACTTTTCTCGTGATGTTTATAGTTATGAATCTAAATAAAAAAAATTGAACAACGTTGTTTACTGATAGTTAATGTTTCAAAATCGAATTCACATGAGTTGATTTTTTACTTGTTTTTATTTGCCTGGGGATTTTATTTCTCACCTAATTAAAACGTAAGATGGGGACAAAGACAACCTCGGGCGGCTCCTTCATCTTTTCTTTTCAGTTAAAACGAAGATGAAACATTTCTCTTAGTTGTTTTATGCTTGTATTTTGTAATGTTCTACCGTGCTCTCCCCTTTTCCAACACCGACTCGTTGAACTTATTAAAACGGCGGTAGATGTTTTATCTTCTAACGTAACACCTGAATATAACGTGTTGGTGTGTGAATAAGAAAGTATTATCATCTAAACTCCGTATATATACTGTGTGGAACGATGACATTGTCGACCTAGAAAAGACATGATTCCGTTTCCGCTTTATGAACCGGTTTTCCTTTTCTTTTTTTCTTGCAGATTATCTACTAGTTGGTCAGTTGTGTACAAATTTCAAAAGCGATAGGAGCCTTCTATCATGTCTGAAAGTGACACAATGTTTAACGAGTGAGATCGGAGATGCGCCGTCGTACAACTCATGCTCTCTACTGATCAGTTATGACAGGAAGACCAATACCAGAACTTCAAAATGTAAATCCGTACGGTTGAACGCAGCTAACATTTTCTGGCCACGGTGATGGTCTTTGCTGTGGTTTCAAGCGAGGGCCATATCATACCACCTAATGTCTTCGAAGTCGGCTTGAAAGTCCACACCAAAATGCACCTGGATGTACTGAAGAGTGTGGTGCTCCCCTGGTGCGATGAGGTGATCGCTGGCAGACTCTAGGTGCGTCAGCAGGACTCGACGCCGGCTCACAAATCCAAAGAGACATTGGCTTCAGAAGTGTTACGACTGTGTACCTTTCTCTTCTCTCCTGGCCTGGACCCGCTTGACTCCTTCGTTTGATCTCACATCGAGAACATTACCAACATGACCTCTCACAACACCAAAATCAGCTTGATCGCCACAAAGTATTTGCCAAGCTGAAAAGGGTGGATATGCCGTAAAACAAAAACAACAAACCAACTCTTTTCCTTTCTCGTGCTCTCCTATTTTATATGCAACCTACCATCTTGTGTGTGTGCAACTCAGCCCCATTTTCCTTCTACCCTAATCTCGCCTCTCTCATCTCTCCGGTTTCCCCAAAACGCTCACCAACGTCTAACGAATCTCACGCAAATAAGTTTTCTTTCTTTTGATCTCTAACGCCCTCTCACCCAGTGAAACTGGCCACCTTCGATGTTCAACTGTTTTGCTTCCTCATTTGAACAATTTCCTGTAACATGTCCCGCTATCAAATAATCCCATCCCTCATATCCGCCCAAACCTTTCGGATAAATATCCAACTTTTTTTTTTTTAGGTCAGCTTATACTTATCCTAGTCTGCCTCCAATGTTTCAGCATTGAACACGTGTCCCAATTCATAGGTATTTGCTATAAATCTAAAAAGCATGACACCACTCCTCTGCACCCTCTTTCTGTTTTTCCACACATTCTATTTCTTTTTCTTTTACTTAGTCTCTCGGGTGTACGTGTGCGAGAGAGAAAGAGGACACTAGCAATGGTCCGATATACTTTTACCCATTTTTACATAAGGCTGGAGTATTTTCAATCCAGCACCTGACATTTCGAAATAATCAACTAGTCTCGACATCGCTTAGTTATTTTTCTTATTAATGATTGCTAGTTGCAGAGAGAAATGGAGTGCTCATTAAAATTTACTAGTGTAAACGTATTAGGTCATAATGAAAAAAGTTAAAAGTTCCGACTAGAAGGGCCTAAACGACCAATTTAGGAGCAGTGTCAGAAACGTCATTAAAAAAGGCATGATAAAAACTTGAATAATTAAACTTACTATCTTTCGAAGCTTATAAATACTTGAAAAATGTAATTTAAACCCTAATTTCTTTTTTCAACAAAAAGAGCAAAGACCAAATTTTAAAATAACAGGTGTAATAGCAAAATATGCAATATTTGTTTGTTTTTTTTTAATTTCAAGAAAATCAACGAATGTTTACTTGCTTCGAATATGTAATAAATATATATAAATTCCAAAAATCACTTGCCTATAAAAAATACTAATCAATGGGTACTTCCATTCTTAAGAATTTATCCATATTTATAGTTATATTCCACGTACTTTTTAAATAAAATAATTTTTTAAGCAAGGATTCAAAAATCCAGCGTCTCCCTTCTTCCAGTTGAGAACTTCGGTGGCCTAAAAGCGCCAGAATTAATCCCCCCTTTCTATTTCTTACACGTGTTTGCTGTAAACAGATGTTAGTCAATATAGGCCACCGTACTTGAAATATGATCATATTTCACTTATCAGTTTTTGCCGTTTAAACAAATTCCACTCAACCAATTTTCCATTTTTTTTTAATTCTCTTAAAGAAATACATGAGTTTTTGAATGGAGTGATTTTTTTTTAATCTAAAAAAGAAAACATTGTATGAACCAGAAAAAATGTTGTAGGTATTCAATTTTTTCAGGACAATATTTAAAAAATATGAGGTTTCACTTAAAAAAATGGTTTTAAACTTTTGACTTCACAGGTAAATTTGCACAAAACTATTTTTTGTTTTTAAGTAGATTATTTGACTTATTGATCTTTTTATCTTCAATTTGTGACATAAAAAAACCGAGGTGATTAAATTTTCATTTTAATAGACATTTCAAAATGGGGGGGGTGCCTTTAATAAAAACGGTTGTCTAGAATATTATATTCGGTTTATTGGAAAAAGCATAAAATTTTACATTAAACCTTGAAATATTGTAAAAATTGACCGAATAGAAAATTTGATAGATTTTTAAATTGAAACAAATTTAAATCGTAAAATTCAATTCATTTCATTACGTAGAAAAAATTACTGCATGAGCGCGCAGACTGTTTTTTAAAAATATTTAAAAAATATTTTTATTTTCAAAAAACTTCAATAGTTTATTTTGGAAGTATATTCCATAAAGAAATTAATCAAACCGCTTTAAAATGAGAAATTGCGAGTTTTGTATATTTTGTTCGCAGTTTTCAGTTAAGGGTGTCAAAAATTCCCAAAATAGTCTGACACATCTATCGGTAGTCTTCTATATAAACAAGAAAGCCAAAATTCTAATTTTCCATCCCACTGAACTTCGCATCTCTCCCTTTATTTCTACATACAAATATATTTCCATTGTCTCACATTTTATAACGTTTTTGGTGTATGTTTGAAATTATTTTGAATGTTTTTTATTGAATTTACTATGCCCCATCTGTAATTTTTACAATATAATAGTTAATTTATTTTTTGCATAAAAGACAGAAAGTTTCATCACTTCCGGTTTTTCATCAGTTTGCAGATTTTCAAAATGGTTCAGACATGATCAAACTTATTTAAACCCAAAATTTTTACTAGTTACTCTTTTTTTCCGTGCGATTAATCTCATGAAATATAATTGTCTGTAAGATGAATTAAAAATATTACGCTTTTATTCAATAATCAAGCACTCAGTGATTTCTCAATATATATATATATATATATATATATAAACCTTTTTCTATTTATTAAAAAAGAAAATACAACTTTGTTATATATGGGTCGTGGAATTGCATTAACCTGCAAAAGATCTAGCTTATTTGCATATTCTTTTAAACATTCATTTTACTTAACTTCCTAATAGATTTTCGGTTTCCTTATGGGAACAGTATCTTTAGGCAACTATTGCGTGTAATTTTATGCATGCAGATATTCTACATAATTTATGCTTGCGTACGATTTGCGTAAAAAGGTTATAGTAAATACCAACATTTATGTATGCATATATTTGTTTAAAAAAGTTTTGCCTACCAAACTCCTGTCAGTTTTGCTTCACTGACATGAAACTTAATATGTAGGGTATTCGTACCTGTACAGAACTTTATATTTGGGTTTCAGCCAGGGATAATGGGCGCAAAAGTGCGAAAAAAAAATTGAATTTGGCAGGTGAAGGTCGAACGATAATATTAAAAATATGCATGCGTAACGTAATACCTATTGGTTCATGTTTTAATTTTTAGCTTTGCAGCAAACATCTTTGCATGGTTCATGCATTACCGTCAAAGGAAAAAGTAAATCGTAAGCTAAACGTTTTGGTTTCGATTCTCGATGGCGGCGCACGAGTAATTTTTTTTTTTCAAGTTTTTAAATCATTACTATATATTGGGTCCAATATAATAATAAATACGGAATCAGCATTAATCAAAACATTTAAGTGTATTGTACGACCGGAAAATGCTTGGTCGCCTGCTAGTATATATTTATAGAAAGGAAAATCTTTATTTTATTTCAATCACGTTGGTATATTATTTCCACAATTTTCAACATGTCTACCTTTATTCATGAATATATATATTGATATTTTATTTCTTATTTCTTGATTTTCATCTGTTTACTTGGTTTCAAATCGGATATCTTACAACCTAACATAACGTGTGCGCGCACACACACACATATATATATATATATATATATATACACACAAGCGGGGGAAGGGCACCTGGTTTTGTTCAGTCGTAAAATACGCTCACATATGATATTTTTATTTGTCCAAATTTCGTATATATTATTATAGTCGTGATTTTAAAAGGAAACAAAAAGTATTTGAGTGCCATTAGCTGGAATCGAAACGAAAGCAAAACTGTAGTATTCAAAGCTGGTGATGTTACTACGTGATCCACACATGAACTGATTTAAAATAAACTAAGATGAATGCACAAAATATATAGCGATATTTTTTTTCAATTTTGACTACTTTTTGATCCCTTAAAAACTATTTTAATTGGTTAAAGTAATGGTCCATAAAGATCCCACCATTTGACACCCCTAGCGCCGTTCTGCTACTTTCAGTTTCGGAGGAGATAGTTCGAAAATATGGAGACAGTCTTTTATATATTAAATTTGTAAATTTTAAGTGCAAATTTTGAATAAACAAATGGTTCTTGAAACCGCGTTTAAGATGCAAATATTTTAACAGAATCTTTAGCTTTTAATACTTTTTAATTTCGGAAAATAAAATATCCATTATCAATATGTATACTATATATATATATATATATATATATATATATATATATATATATATATATATACTAGCATTTCAGTCCGGCGTTGCCCGGGTGTTTGGAGATGTATGTTTAGCAAAAAAAGCGGTCAATTTTTTTTTAACTTTGACCCCTATTATTACCCCCTTAATAACTTGATTTTAGCCCAAAACAATAGATGTTAAGTTAGATCCATGTCTAAGGAACCTATATCTAAAAGTTCAAGTGTTTAGACCCAAAATTGCGGAGGAGTTTGGTAGAGTTTTCAAAGGTCAAATCGCTGAACTTTGACCCCTTAACAATCAAATTTCTGGCCGAAAACCAATTACAAAGATTTTTCCAAATCTCTGTACCCTGTATATCAAATTTCGAGTCTGTAGACTGAAAATTGACAGATCTTGTGTAGAGAAATGTACACACACACATACACACGTTCACTTTTATAGATATATAGATAAGGAGCTATATTAAAAAATAGATCGGCAGGATACTTTTATTGTTCTGTCGATTGAAACAACTTGTAATGATTTAAGCAAAATCCCCGAGATTGAAATTGTATATGAGAGAGAGGAAGGAGAAAATATTTTAAATTCTTTTTTTAGTTTCCATAACGTTTAATATTATTTCTACAATTTTCAACGTATCAATCTTTCATGTCTTCACTCATATATATATATATATATATATATATATATATATATATATATATATAATCTTGATCTCTCCTTTCAATTTCATCTCTTTGCTCGGTTTCGAATCACACCAAAATGGAAATACCATTTGACAAGAAATTTGATATTTATGAAAAAATGTTTCATTTAGAAATCAAATATGTTTAAAATAGATAAAAAAACACATTAACAAATTATTTAATTTGCTTTACTAATATGAAAACATTGCGACTTGAGCATCTTTTTATTTTTATTTTTTTATTTATTTTTAGAAATTCGATGATCAAATATTTTATTTTTCCCTACATTCTCAAATTTAAAATTCTTTTGAAATGTTCATATTTAATCTTGTTAGCATTTTTCTGCAAACTAAAGCGCGAAGATAACTTGAAGTGTTTCGCCAACAGCGGAAATCTCCTGAATCCGTGCAGTAATTAAAGAGAAACGTTTATTTATATTAAAGTCAAAAACTAAAAGAAAAAAAAATGGTTGACATAATAATCAACCAGATGTTTACGTGATTGGAGAGAAGGAGGAAGAAGGTGCGTTCAAGACTTCCTCAAAGACTTTCCGAACTCACCTTAAAGGATGTCATGTATGGAACATTTATAATCGTGTTTACACGGATCATGTACAAGTAAATTATTAAAAGAAAATGCCATCTCTTTGCTAAAATGAGAAAAACAAACTCATTTGAAAGGATTAGAGAAAGTATTGCGATTACCATCTTGGGAATTCCAGCTAGAAATGTTTGGTACAACTAGCTGACTTGTTTGTCTACGTTAGGAACGAAATTTATATTAACCTTCATTAAGCAGGGTTATATACCTGTATTTTCTTTTACATGGATGTCATCATTTATCAAGGCCCGGAAGCCACTCGGTGATAAGCGTTATTGCGTGTACAGTAATCAATGAGATAATGTCGTAGTAATCATTAGTATTGGATATTTGATGGGGTGTCTTACTTAAGAGAGCGGTTTTTCAGGAATTTGTTTATTTTGGACTTGAAGACATCCAAGTTGTAGTCAGGTGGGAAACAGGAAAACGGGAGAGTTCCACAGTCGTGCACTTCTAAGAAAGAAGCTCTGCTCATGGAATCTACGTTTGGATTTAGGCACAGACAAAGAGTGGGGAAAATTAATGACAGTAGTTTCAGCTAGACGGGTGTTTTTCGCGAAAGATTGGCGAGGGGGCACCAGAGATTGGAGCTCCGACGTATTAAGGACTTCAATACGTATCACAGGGCGCAGTGCCAATATCGGAACACCATTGCGCCTTTCGATAACTTACAATGTGTCCAAAACATTCTAAGATAGTAAATATATGATGTTGATAAGGAACTAATTCTAGATACTTCAGCTAGTTTGTGTAATATTTGTCTTTTTCTTTTGACAACTACCTGTTTATAACTGGACAAATCCGCTTTAAAAACTTATATAGTTTCTTTTTATCTAATTTTATAATTTAGAGGTTGATATTTCTTAATAGATTTTAGAAAATGTCCCTGCATTTACAATAGATTAAAAATATATTAATGCATTGTCGTTTATATATTTTTGTTTGAAACAAGTCTATCGGAAAAAATTGCCGAAATTTTTTTTTTTTTTTTTTTTTTTCAAACTTTTAATCATGTTTTCCTTTAGATTAACCTTTTATAAAAAAATTTACAACAAAATATTTTCGTTTCGGTTTAGATGCGAATTTGGTTGTATTTTGAGGCGTGATCAGTTTCTTTACTTTATCACTTTGCCTTAGATGCAGGTGAACCCATAAAGTGAAGATGTTTTTCAACTTCATTAAATATGAAAAATGTGGCCATCTTTATTTTCTTTTTCTTCTATTAAAACTAACTGCAGAAATACTAAATCACAAGTGTCAAATATTGTTAGATCATTTGCAACTGGTCGGTCGGTATTTATTGATACATTTCTCTACCAATGCATATTTTTAAGTGAAATTACAAGAAGCAACTTTTACATGATTTTTTGTATGTTTTTTTTCTTTGATTTTGCTTTTTATACGAACACGACCGCCATCTTGTGATACTAAAACTATACTTTGCATACAGTTGTGTTTGTATGTATTTGGTGCGTGTGTATATGGTTGGTCCAAAAATAATGTCGTTTTCTGACGTTAAACTAATATATATATATATATATATATGGTTCATACGGCATTATGTTGACATACCGGTTCTCGTCAGATCACTAAATTTAGCAACGTTGAGCTTGGCTAGTACCAGATGGGTAACCATTTGAGAAATTCGAAGCGCTGTTTATGTTGCCAGTTTATTTCGGCGCTGTTTCCAGTCGTCCTGAACCTCCACTTGCCACTGGTATTTAAGAATCTTGACTCGGGAGAGGCGTGGTTGGAGATTGTGCAACTTTTGCCACAAGAATTTCACACGCAGACACACCCTTACAGTGGGTATCCATAGTTTATCAATACTGAAAGAACTACCATATGTATCGATATATACTGATCGATGACATTCTGATGAGCAAGTAACAATATCAATTTGCAGTTATTTTTCTTTACTTTTTCTTTCGATAATTCCCACGTTTTTTATGCCTGCATTTTTCGAAATCATGAGCAAAAGGTGATAGTGAACTGGTTCTCCCCTTTCGTCGTTAATGTGCAACTAATCAGTATACATCCTCTGAAGCCGGAAATAAAACTTCATTGAGTTTCCAAAATCTAAACAATTAAGACCGTATTATAACAAATAAACATTTTAGAACGACTTTTTTATATAAACACACACACACACACATATATATATATATATATATATATAATTTTTTTTTTTACTATAATAATTAAATACCTACAGACACTAGTGTTTCATCCTTTTGGGAATCTTCAGTGCAGGGTGTCACGATTAACACCAGTCGAACGATTCGAAACACGTCTGTGTAAATATTCTTAAAAATAAGATAATAGTACTTTATTATACCTACTTTCGTATATTTCTAATTTTTTTGTGTTAAAATCAAAATAAGCTTTTTAACTTCAGTGATTGAAATGTCTTTTTATAGTAAGAACACTGGCGAAACATAATTTATACCGTCATAGTATGGCGAGGATGTACATCTCTGTAAATAACACAGTATCACAAACGTTTAGACTAAAGCTCAGTTTTTACAAATAAAATGGTGATTCTTAACTTAAAACTTACAGAATAGGTAACAATATTTTCTTAATAGGATTCGACTGAAGTTAATACGTATTTGTAAGGAAATTAATTTTATTATAGTTTGTTAGCAGTTTTTATCTACAAATGAAATTATCGAGATTTCACGGTTCTTTCCATGTCTAGATAAGCTCACATTCAAACCTTTCTTAATCATTCTAATGTCTGAAATTTTGATATTTGTAATTAGCTTCACACGACTTTATACGAAGGCTGTCAAAACTAGTCTTATCATTTAAGAGAATTTTCTTTAGATTTAAGGAGACATTTTCAGCCACGAAAATGGTTTCTTTAAAATACACGTTGATGAAAATACTATTAAGCCAAGTGAGTAGTGCAAGAATTATTTTTTCTTAACCATCAATCCGTCATGTTGGGCAGCCATTGCTTATTGTTTAGTTACCAAAAGTTGACATTCAAGTAAGACGTTGAATAAGAAATTATAGCAAAGAAACGAATACGCTGATCCTAATGCGGCGAGTCGCCACCTTTCTCTGAAAGTTTTTAGGCCCTCTTGCACTTTAAATAAATGGAAATTGGGAAGATAGATAAAACAAAATTAAACAGCAGTCGTCTTACACCGGTTGAAAGAATGCCATTGATTGGATAGAGAAATTGACATTTTATAAATAAAATGGATTTTATAAATAAAATGGATTTTATAAATAAAATGGATTTTATAAATAAAATGGATTTTATAAATAAAATGGATTTTATAAATAAAATGGATTTTATAAATAAAATGGATTGACAATATTAGAAAACATTTTTTTAATAGATGATTTTTATTGATGCAGGATTTTTTTAAAACAATTTTTTAAACAATTTTTTCAGCGTAATTTTAATTAATTAGAAATGATAAAAAGAAACGATATTGAAATTGACAATACTAGAAAACAATTTTTCTTATTTTTAATAAATGATTGTTTTAGAAATGCACATGATAAAAAAAGGTCTATGAGATAAATACGAAGAAAGTGAAAATCTTTTTTGCGCATTTCAGGGAGCAACCATTAAAAGAAAACTGTTTACGCAACGTTTTTAATTTAAAATGAAAGTGAAATAGTTCAATATAAATCAGCGATCGAATTTTTACTTAAATGACTTTAACTTTTTTAAAAATGCTTCTACATTAATTATTTTTTAACTATTATTAAACACTTTTTACAATAATTTCAATTCTTAAATTCTATCTTAACTTAAAAAATTTAATTCTAAAAATACTATTAATTAGTTATTAAATTCTTTTCCAATTCTTTTCAACAATTTCAATTTTTAATTTTTATCAATATTTCATAGTAATGGCGTCAATATTTCTCTATCCAATCAAATTGCATTCTTTCAACCGGTGTCGAACGACTGCTGTTCCTTTTTATCTTCCTAATTTCCATTTACTTAAAGTGCAAGAGGGCCAGTTGTTAAAGGACATTAACTTCGCAGGCGGTTTCATGTCACAGGTTTATTTTGACCAATTTGCAGTTTTCTGACAGGGAGATACCGTCGTCTTTCAACACATAACGTTTAGCATTCATGAATTGTCACCCATCTGTTATTGGCAATGCTCAACGTTGTTTACTTTCGATTATGTAACGAGAATTAGTGTTTCAACATTATCTAGATATTGAACTATATCTATGGACTACGGTTTTAGTGTAATGTATTTTTTTCATCAGAACGTTGTTTTTGTTTTGTTTGTGTGTGTGTCAAGAGAGATTGAGTTTACAAAATTGATGTTTGCGCAATTGAATATTCTGAATATTCAACGTTGTTCGTTTTTGTGTATCCCTGTCTCAAACCATCTTCCGGATACAAATCTTGCATATAATCAACTTCTGCGAAGATCGATATGAAATCCCAATGGACAGTGTCTGAAGAAATGAGGATTCTTAGTCGTTCATTGGCTTTGATGGCTAAGACTCGAACGGTGATTATTTGAGATCTACACTGTCCGTGCTAATTTGTTCTCGTCAATACTAACAGAAATCACTTCTAATGTGTTTGAGTACAACATCTGATCAGAAAGGGTTTAGCTTGCATGTGGTTAGTATTTGACCTATATTCCAAATGTCCGTTTCGTTTTGTTTTTTAAAATGCATCACATGTTCATTATGTGTTCCGTTACTTTCACTTCGCGTCTTCATCTTTGCTACGCACGCATGCCATTTTTGAAAGTTTAGTCTCTTGTTAGGTTGCTTCCAATTTCTCTGGTCAGAAATGAGGTAATACGTTTTAAAGCCACTGAACAAGGAAGGAAAATCAAGTTTACGTCATAAATTGTCCAAACACTAGATGTAAACACTGAAAGCAAATCAATATTTTTCTTTTAATGCGAACATCATTCACCATGGCAGTATATTGCTTGGTTATTATCAAAACTATTACATTCATACGTATTCAAACTTTCTACGATTTTTTAAAACATATCTATTATTCCTAAGGGATTTTCAAACACTTATTCTTCTTTGTGTGTTTTTATCCAAATTTATGTTGCACTAGTCCTGGTTAGGCTAGATAGTCATTGACATGACTATTCTGACAGTTTTTTTTACCTTACTACTTTCGTGCTCGCCCATGATATATTGGAAACTAGTGTTTTGAGAAAATTGTCCTGCAGAGCTAACGGGCTTCCTCTATTTGGTTTGGCATTTCAATAGATCCCCCTTCTTTGGATGTATTGCCTTCGTCACGACTGAACTCACAGATACTACACCTTGCTATGGTGAGATCTAGAACTACATTGGAGGGGCGTATGTCTTCTGTGGGGTAGTATAATACGCTATAACAAAGTAAATTTGTATGTAAAAATATTTGAATCGGCTTCATTCTGTTGGTGTTCAACATCAGTCCTCCATTGTGTATGGATCGGATGATTTTTGTTGCCATTTGATTCTCCGATATCTTTCTAGTTAGAACTTTTTCTATAAAGACATCGGATACTTACGGAAAAGACCACGTGAAGGTTGCCAACATATCTAACTGAAAGTATTTCTGTGATACGAAGCGGAGTCGAATAGTACATTGAGATTGTCAGGCAGTGTCCTTAACCACTTAGGCAGCGTCACCTCCCTGATTTTGCTTTTGGCATAAATTTCATTGACTTTTTTTCTAAAATGTACGCACCGAAGAGATCACAGAATGGTTGTCAACATCTATAATACATTGTCATAAAACCTAATTTTGAACGTGATACATCCAGATCATAAATTCACGTTTCTATTCACGCAATCGGCGTCATCATCTACATTGCGGTTGTTATTTTTTTAAATACTTCAAAATAATAATTATAAGCGATCAGAAGTACTCACATTTTTCAAAACAATGTTTGCTTAATGTTTTTGAAACATGGCTGCTGCTGCTAATTCAAATCGGCGTCGACAAGGCATAATCGGATTGTTCTTTATTATACCAAGAAGTGGTATAATGAGTAAAACATTCTTTTTGACTAGAAAAAATTAAACTTTCTAAAATTCTGATTAAAATAACTTATTTTACAAACATTTTTTCTATAAAAAAACAAACACTAAATACATTTCTTGTCAGAATGATTATGGCGGATATTCCTACACGTTTTGGTTTTGTTCTTGCAAATATAGATTCAAATAATTCCAGGGTTAATAATTCCGTTTGTAGCATAGGAATCTGACAACCAAACTAGTTAAGAATAGGCATCCTATGAACCTTTCTTTTGCTTGTTTTTATTTTTTATTTATTTTTTGTGTGTGATGACGTCTTTCTCCAGGCGTGGTTGACGTTCTTTGATATTTTTAGAATTCAAAAGGAATGATTTTGACCCAACGCCAAAACCCATTTCAAAGATGTTCGCAACAACAACTCACCATGTTTGATCTAAGAAAACACGCCTTCCAAAAAAACAATAGATGATTTTATTTTTAAATTTCTTTTCTTCTGTCAATCAAACAAAAAGGCGAAACAAAAATAAAGTTATTTCTTTAGACGTGTCCATTCAAACTACTCTTAACAATGAAAACACTCTTTTAAACGTGAGCGTGGCAAACAGACGAATATCGACGTGTATGATACTTATACTGCATAAGGATCGTGCTTTGTCGGAATCTCCCGAGCGGTTTACGTAAAATACCGGAAGGGTATGAACGAAATTTCTTGGATTTTTCTTTTTCTTATGTTTCTTTGTAATGTTATGACCCTTTTAGGCTGTGATCATAGCGTAGTATGTTAACTGTGGCAAGCGGGGTCAAGGGTCAAAACATTATTGTTATTGTATTATTAATTGATTTCAGCGACGGATGGTCGCTGGATCAGTTATGATTAGAAGAATAAACAATTAAATTGGAAGAAATGATTGACGTGTGAATCGCAAAAGGAATGTGAAAATAGAAAATAGATGTAAACATTCTTTTGGTTTTGTATAAACAAATAACTAGATGTGGGCATTAGGTTGGACTGAGACACGTAATGATGTGACGTAAGAGAACACGTGATGTAGTCAGTTTTGGAGAGATTCAGAGAGTTGAGAATTGACCACCAGAGCGGACAGACGTCTAGGCAGGAGTGGACAGACAGCTAGGGAGCGAGCTGTAAGAATAGAACATGTAGACGAACTGCAGATCCTGTGAAGACCATCTAGACAACTGTAATAAATTTATATTATAAAAATATAGAGTTGTTTTATGGTTAGACAAGTAATAATAGATGTCTCAATTGGATGGTGCTGATCGTTTCATGGTTCGTAACGGAGCAGCGGGTAGATAAAAGAACTTTTCAAGAAAAAGGTATGAAGCATATTTTATTCTTCTTACATACGAACTGTAAAAATATCCCGTGTGATAAGTCTGATACAACATGACTCAGTTTATACGTCAATATCACGTCCTTCTGGCTAAACAACATATACGATTTATACGTTTATTATCTGTCTGTTAAAAGAACAATATATTACATCCACATGACACGTTTTAATATACCATCTCCTCAAATATAAATTAATATACAACATCTTGATGTTTTGTTAAAATCAAGAAAAAATAAATTATAATAAATCAATGATAACAAGTATTTTGTTTATAATTGTGGTATTAGGCTTGTGGTCAGCGTTTCGGCACATTTCAGATTTTTCCGTAAACCGACCAGACAACTCCGATGAGAGCATAGTCCTAATATTCCACATGTACTATTTTTTCTAGAAATGGTCGTATCTAATAAAAACAAATTTTTCGCGTGATTGACTGACTCAAAAGCGAGTTTAAACTAAGGGGAGACAGAGCGAAGAAACGATGCACATAGCTACCAGGTTTTCGTAGAGAGATGCTTCGAAAAATCTACAAACTTAATTTCAAAGTGCGAGAAAGCAATAAACCTATTTTAAACATTTTAACAAACAAGATAACTTCTTAAAGGACGTAGCTAAAATTAAAGACAATTTCAGGGGTGGGGGTATTTCTTACAAAAGACGGTCGTGGTTCTAATAGATCAAAATAGTTAGCAAACACAAAGACCAATTAAAAGTTCGAATACGTAGTACACACTATCCTCGAATGTTTCTGTTCTCTCTGTATAAAGGTTTATCGGGGCAACCATGCATACGGATACTTCGCCCTACAAAATACCCCTGCTTAAAGTTTAAAAAAAACGTAATATTATAAGTTTAAATAAGATGGTATCGGTTTAGCTACACAATACTGGTTTATACGAGAAATATTTAATCGTGTCTGGGTGATGATGTTTCTAGTGACAGCACTAAGCTTGTTACTCTAATAGACTAAATGTATTCTTGTCCTGGAATCTGTTCTGACAAAGCTACTATAGGAGAGGGTTATTATAAGACAATTGACGATTCAATTAACGTAGTGCATATGAGCGTGCGGATAGTATCGGCTGCAGCGAAGGATGGCGACTTGTGAAGAGATTGACAGCAGCAGTAGTTGAAAAATTGCATATGCAAATTAGAAAGTGCGAGAAGAAAAAAAATGCAACACGAGCTCGGAGAAACAAAGACAAGGCGAGAAATAGCTGGATATGGCCGGCGTGGGGATGCAGAAATAACGTGCAGCGTCGAAGATAATAGACGTGTAAAGGAGAAACAACGTGGACGTTGGAGAGAATGGACGTGTAAAGCGAAGGCGATAAATGGCTGTGGCTCGGAGAGGAAAAGTGTACAACGAGCGATAATGGACGATGGCGAGATAATTGTAAGTGGTGCTGAAACAATTATAACGGTAATAAAAGATTTTGTTAAACAAATGCCAACCCGATTTTTTTTATTTATTTCCTCTTGTTTGTATATAACGGCGACTCTACACAATTATGGAGAGTAAAATTAACTTCTTCATAAATTCAACTTTGAGAGATAAAGAAGTTTAATGGAATATTCGAATATGTATCTCTTCCAGATTAAGTGTTAGCCCCTGGAACTGAGGACTTCGACTTAAGTAAAACGATACAAAAGTATATTTATACTTAATAGATACTGTCCTCGAGTATCTAAACTTGACACAGGACATTTCTATTCAAAAGAAAACCGTGATGAAATATTCAAGATAAAGTATTAGAAGTCTAAAAATGATGCCATCGATATGGATACACAACGCTGGCTTAGTCCAGGAATTGTGCAATCTTCTAATTGATGTTGCCTCTAGTGACAGCACATAGCTTGATGTTCTATCAGCCAAGCTGGAGTCTTTTACTGGAATCCGGCTATACTAAGAGACCACAAGAAAGATTAACTATAACATAATTAAGTATCCAATTGGGAGATGTTGCTTCTTCGCAACGCTTGAGAATTAGACGTTCATTTTGATTGCATACTAGGATATTCATGGATCTCATATAGAAATAGTCCAGAAAAGGGGTTCCTTGCTTTCTGAGAACTTACTGACAGAAGCAAAATGAAAACACGCTAACCTAAGTATAACTTACTAATAATGATAACAATATTAAAAAGAAATAACACAAATAATAATAATAATAATAATAATAATAATAAACACAATAAGTAGATCAGATTTGGTCTTGTTGAAAAATAAGAGCCCAAGTCAATCATTGATATAGCAGTACCAGCTGATGTGAATGTGGAAAGAAAAAAGGCCGATAGCCATTAGTTGCGTGCTCTCGTGTAATGAATGAATGCGTGATGTAGGATTGACATGAAATTCTTAAATATAAACTAAAATGATCAAAAAATGGGCTGAAATGACTTAAATAAAGTGAATGACTTTAATGAACTTAAGGATGAATTAATTGACCTTAAGAATGACTTGAATGCTTAAAACGTAACTGGAATCCTTCAAAAACAACTTGAATGATTTGGAGAATGACTTGAATGGCTTTGAGACTGACTAGTCGTAAAGTGGGTGATCATTTTACATTAAATTAATATAGAAAAGTGATCCCCACTTTATATCACAAAGTTACAAACATAAGTACAGCATGTAGTAAGAACATATACTACACTTTGATCTTGGCCAAAAGGGTATTTATTTGCTCCCCTAACGAGGCCGATTTTTAATGTGAGAAGTGAAGGGGAAATAGGGACCAACTCCCCGGGGAATAGGGGAGCTGGATAGTGACAAGTGGTATGAAGGGTTGCCCCTACATTGACCAAGGTTTTATATGTGGGGCTGCCCCCATATATGGTCTTTGCTTGCAATATCTGCCGGAACAGATGCTATACTTTGAGATATTAAATTCTTTATTCATGTTAAAAATACAGTGAAAATCAACAATGAACAAAAAACTTAGGCACATGGCAAACACTTTGATCTTGGCCCAAAGGCCAAGAAAACCTTAAAAAGATAAGAACAGCATCTATTGACAACAGACCTTTGATCTTAACCAAAAAGGCCAGGCACAGAAGTGCTACGGACAGACTGACCAACGGACCGACTTAGAGTCGCTTGCACGCGACTAAAAAGGACAAAATCAAAAAGTAGCAAAACTTAAAAAGGGAGATAAAATAATTGTGGAAGCTGATGATGGTAGAAGTTGTACTTATTGTGACAGAAGCCCTAGAGTGTGACAAAATAATTTGACAAGTGTGTTCAGAGAATCGTAATCAATTGCAACGTTGGAGTACTTTAGAAGACTGACTTATTGGGAACCGCCAAAATATTGCGAAAAGTGCTGGGAGACTGAAAAAAGATGCTGATAAACTCTGATTATTTATTATCCGCCTATCAGCATAAAATACGCAATACCAACAGCCAGACACAAAATCTGACAACAGAAATAGTAGTAATAATACTCTAAAAGTTTTCTCGGAAAATACTGGGCTGATCTGGTTGAAATTCTGTATGGAGGTTTGTTTTAATATGTAGCGAAATATAATTTACGTTCGATGCATGATCTATATAATTATAGGATAGGGTGTGTGTTATTTAATTTGTGTGTCAAGCTTACATCCAAGTGGCTGTCGTTTAATTGTTATGGGTTTTCATTTCTTATAATTTTACCAAGAATTCATTCAAGTCATATATTTTTTATAAACAATTTTAACAAGAATTCTTCAGTTTTTGTTTCGGTTTCGATTATAGCTGAATGAACTCAAGTTATATATATGTATATAAACATTGGCTCTATAATATATGAAATCTGCAAAAATTAAAATATATGTAAGCGTATTTTACGTCCCTCCTAGCTTAAATACTTTTGCAGTTTTAGCAGAAGAGCTACAATATTAGAACGTCCTTTTGGCCAAGATCAAAGTGTAGTATCTGTTCCGGCAGATACTGCAAGCTATGACTAGCTATAACTAGCAAAGACCAGATGTGGGGGCAACCCCACATGCCTGACCTTTAACCAGCTCCCATTTCCCACCTCTCGGGAGCTGGCCCCCTTTTCCCTTCCCCCTCCCTTCACTCCTCACATTAAAAATTGGCCTTGTGCCTAATTTGCTCGGTGGGGGAGCAAATAAATACCATCTGTTCTTCAGATGCTACACTTCCATTTCTTGTTCTCTTTCGGTGGAGGAGCAGTCCTTCACGACTGAGACAATTTTTATTTTTGTACCTTTTCTCCACGTTAAAAAACGACCCTGGTGTCTAACTCTGTCCCGTGGGGAGGCATTATAAATAGGTACAATATTAGAACGCCTCCATTTACGCTGAACATCTTCGGAATGCCAGCATCAATATGTTACACACGAGTCCCATGTGGAATTTCCGTAGGTCTCGCTAGTTAGTGATTAATATTAATATTTAATGCAAAAAATGATCAGAAATGTAAATATTTAACCATCAATTTAGTTTAAATCCTTTATTCTCAGTCAACGGCCTGAAAATGTCTGTTTTTAGCAAAAACTGTAGTACCAAGCTAAAGCACGTGACAACAACGAACTATTGTGACAGACGTGCAGATTGTTTTTTTTTATCGAAATGATTTGCGCTCATCTAAAAGAGGACGCAGCTATTCAATTTATGCGTTCAGCGCTAAAACTGTTATTACAAACTACCCGTGACGTGCAAACCAACCGACCAGCAAACTCGTTTCATAGATACTAGAACATAATCTTAAAAGAAAAAATATAAAAGAATATATTTTTCTATTTATTTATCCGATCTATTTTTTTTCTGCTGCAAAATTGTTTTTCGTTCGTCTTCAGCTGAAGTGGAGTTACTCTGGCCAAGTCCCACAAGTGATTTCTCCTTTTGACAGAAGATAATCCGTTTCTTTTGATTTTTCACAAAACATCTTTTCTGCATTTTCTTACATTATTAATGTCCTTTTCTTTCTTTTTTAGGTAAGTGCTCAATTCGGAAATATTTCCTTGAAATTCCATAGAGGTTTGTTACCAGTTTTTAAGCTGGTCTACAAACTGGCCATCATGTTCACTTGTACGTTCAATCCGTGGATCACCAGGTAAGATTACGTACGCACTTATATACTCACACACACACACACATATATATATATATATATATATATATATATATATATGCGAAACAGTACTGCATGTGGATATATATATAGTCATCCACATACAGTACTGTTTCGCTATTTCACAGCTCATCAGTGGGGCTAGACAGGCAACTGCCTCAAGCCAGCATCGAAACCCGACCGCCCAAATGACAGTCAAGGCTTCTCACCATTGCGCTATACGACTGCTGCTGAGTTGGTCATGAATTAACGATGTTTTGACATATATGGGACCCAGAGGTAGTAACATTCATTGCCTAGACAGAAAAGTATTTATATATATATATATATATTCATTTAAAATCAAGATTAAGACAATGTTAAACATTATGTCTAGAATCTTTATTCTAGTTTCGATCAAAGATCATCACATGGTTTCATTCTAGAAAATGTTTCAAATGTAAAGATTAATCGTAAAAAGTCTTAGGAAAGAAACTGAAATTTGAGAAATCTCGCTGAATTGGTGTCTTATGACTAGGACTATAAGAGAATATTTGCATTGTTTTGACTCTCGAGTATATATCAGTTCATATCTCATGTTTTTAGATAGTGATGTGGTTCTCTATGTATTGACTGTATCGGAAATATACACCGTAGTCAAAACAATGAAAGAATATCTTGTCATAGCCCTACTTGTGAATATGGATCAAATTCAATGCAAATCTGAAGTATTTTAATTTTCAAGTGGCATGGTGTGCAGACATTTTATCCTAGAAAACCCCTTTAAAATATTCCGATGATACGAAATTAGGAATATCTATCAAGCGATATGTCTAATACCTATTTTTAACTTTTAAAAAATCTGAAGCATCTGAATTTTCTCTGAGACTTCATATGCTTTTTACCCATTTGCATAAAACTTAATCAAATATAGCCTATGTGTGTGTGCCCTTTACGCTTAGCAGCTGTGTCCCAAAATTTATATTGTCGCTTCATTAAATCTGGAGTGATTCCTTTAGATACGCGCGCACGCACGCGCGTGTATTGTAACTGAATGGATTGTCTTAATCCTTAACAATCAGTTTCTTGCTCTTTCCAATCATCAGACGATTTAATATACTTGTTTTACATTCTTTCCACACTTTTAAAAGTGCATATAGCAACTAAAACATCATGACTTTAGCCCAGAGCGTGGGAATACTATTCGTAAAGGATTAGAAATGTAATTTATTCAAATAAAAAGCATTGAGTAATTCTCGAGCTGTTTATAAGTACAAATTCAAAAATTTGAGTCTTTTAAGAGCCGCTACTCAAAACTTTCAGCACACACACACGCACACGTGTATATAATGACAAACCCTAGCGTGTCCCTCTTCGACTCTATTGAATCATTGACAACCTTGTCGATCCATTTGCATAAGTTGAATATGTCCTGCTGTATCCCTTTCAATTACTAATTCAACTGTCACCAGAAATAGACTTCCGTGTCCCTTTCGAACCAATATAATTCGCTGGGGTGTGAATAGAAATTGGATGTGGCACTGGACATTTTCAGACATTTTATTTTTGAACGAGTTTCGTTTGTTCGCACATTAATAGCAGAAATTGGAAAAAAGATTTACTTAATATTTCTAGTGCCCAAATTCTGAAAAATGTCTTTTCAAACAACCATTAATATAGTTTACTCTTGATGTCTGTGCGTATTACACACACACACACACACACACACACATATATATATATATATATATATATATATATATATATATATATATATACACACACTATAGTAGAAACCTAGGATACGTTTTTTCAGATTACGATGTGGAATGCGATGTTTTTCCGGTACCTGGTTACGGCATTTTCCCCGCTTTACGGTGTTATTTATAATGTTATTTGATTATATGCATATGTATTATATACTGTACTGTATTTTGTTAATTTTAAATACCGTATCCCGGAGTTTTACAAATATATATATATATATATATATATATATAGAGAGAGAGAGAGAGAGAGATTTGTTCGGACGATTAATCGGAAAAAGAACATTTTGGAGGATTGGTATTAGAATCGGAAAAATCTATGCCTATTTTCAATGCCAAAACAATTTTTATTATATTTTTAAGTTTGATTTTGTTCAAAACAATCTTCCCCTGCTGGTAGTTATAAATATTTATTTATTTTTAACAACCAGTAAATCTAAAAGCTATAGGTCGCCCCCCCCCCAAGTTTTTACGTTAGAAGAAATATGTGCACATTTAACATGTTTGTTTTATTTTTACATAGGTATCACCACTTATCAAGGCCCAAAGACAACTCGAGGATAAGGGTTAAGATTCTTACGATAATTGTAAATAACAATTTACAGTTAAATATTTTAGGATTTATAAAGATTCGGAATCTGCGATTTTATCGGAATCGGCCCATCTAATATATATATATATATATATATATATATATTTATATCAGAATATTTATAAACTGTATCTATCATGGGACAGTTTCTCTGATTCATGTTTTACAAAATGGATTTAATTTTCAAATTATTTTCTCGACGTTTTTATTTTGACGTAGTCATACATACAGGAAGTTCAGGGACTTTTTCATTCACGCTCAGATATCCTGCCGGCTAGCTACAACCGGGTGACGTTCTTGTAAAATATTATTGTACCATATACTGTTAATATATATTTTCACAAGAAAGGCAAAATGTCTCCCTCATCTATACATTCTATTTCTTGGATGCGTTTTTTTTTTTTTTTTACTAATTCATTCTCGCTTTCCGGATTAAAAGAATAGCTGAATTAGATTAGCGATCACTAGTTGCCTTTCGGACATTTTTCTCTTTACCATCAAATTGTTTTAGTTTTTTTTTTTTTTTTTTTGTTTTTTTTTAGATGAGGATTTTAAATCGCAATATTCAGATTGTTTTTATCTTGAGTGTGTTTACAATGTTTCTACTGATGTAACCTCCGGCCTGATTCAAGTGTATTTTGTCAAACTCGGGAATCTTTCTGCTTAACTAGGAATTCTGAACAGCTTCATTCTGGAATTGGGAACAGAATTCACTGGGAGCAAATGATCAAGTTCTGTCGGCCATAACCAGGTAGAAGTCTTAATAATTCACAAATTGCAGAAGACCCGCGGTGTAACCAATTAAGTACTTAGTAAAACTCAGTTGTAACACTCCTGAAGAGGTTTAAGGTCTTATCCCCAGTACGGACGATACTCAGAATATAACTGAGAATTAGTTGGAACTTTTGTGCGCTCCTGATTGACGAAACGAGAGCATACTACCTCGTGGATTAAATAAAAGCTTTCGCAGTTCGATAAAGATATTGAAGTTTGCCATCTTACACCTGAAAAAGATCGAAGGTTAGATGGGCCGAAATGTTGTGAAAATAACACTAAAAATAAGAACAGTAGATCAAATAATCCAAATATGATTTATTTTTTTCATGATATCCTGGGATCTGTTTGAGGGAAATATGCATTATCAGCAACGGCAACGTCTTAGTGTATTTTAAAAATACGATAAAAATAGTAATCTGGCAGACCAGGGGTTGGGAAAAGAACAATGTTCTGCTTACTTTTTGAGCAACGCCGGTATCTGCAAACACAAACACGAATATAAAGTACGTTAGAGCTAATGAATTGTTTTTTGTTTTGTTTTTTATCTGTTTAAAATTTCAGAAAAAAAAATGGTTGAATATTTACGTTTTACCTGGACTGACCTTGCTTTTTAAAGGTAATCGCAGGATAAACAGAAAATAATAAATCCCTGTTCTAGTAGCATTAAATTTAATTGTTGAAGAGAAAAAATATTACTTCTGCATAAACACATTTTTATTTCGGCGTTTCTTTTATTTTACTTTTATTGCACAATTCCTCTCGTCTCCTCCCCCAAATATATTGTGTTAGACATTGGATTATTCATAGAAGAGTATTTTTGTTACCATGAGAATCAAGTGACAGCACACCTGTGAGAATCTAAAGAACTTTTTATTCATTTCGCCCGTTTCTAGAGTATAGTTGCATTTGCTACATATGAGGGACCGTACGTGAACTAGCTATTAAATTAGTTAGTATGAATTTTGATAAGGGTCACATAGAGTTCATCATAATTCAGATCTGTAGAACAGAACCATGTCCAGGGCTGCCTCGCCTCTCATTCAGTTTATCCTCACTTTCTATAAATATATCTTCTATCACACGCTTTAGTTACATTATGCCTTGCTTAGGGCAAGCGATGTTTTTTTTTTTTTTTTTTGTATAATTTTTTGATGCCTAAGAGAAAGGTAATAAATACGAAGAATTCAAGATGATTGCATCCGCCATCTTGAAGTGTGAATATGGGGCTCAATTAACCCAATATAAATTTTCTATTGATATAGAACATATGTTCATAAACAAATATGTGAAGTAATTAACATTGCAGGGTTTCATTAACGATGCCAATTAGACTAATATGATTCAATATTCTAACTTTGATCTTGGTATATAGGTAGATTAATAACTCCTAAAATACTAGTGAAATATCAGAAATCAGATTTTCCTCATATGTTGGAGTCTATCTGTTTAACTGGTCACGTCGCTTGCTTCGACTTAGCATTAATTTAATTATTTGTTATAGTTTCTTATATTAATTTTCCACTTCACTACAGAAAATGTTTCCCCTCCCACGTACACACTATTAATGCACAACTACATGCAGATAAAATATTAAAAATTACATTTTTATCCGATAGTTAACAAAAATCTTTCTTTTTATATTACAATCTCGTAATTTTTAAATATATCAACAAACACCCATAAACTGGATTTTCACGTTGAATTGTTAATACTGATGAAAACTTATGTAGAACTATCTTTTTTTTTAACAACTGCTAATCTCATTCGGTGCAATTGGTTCCCACGGACAGAGCAGACAGTGGATACTAGGTTTTGTATCAGTTTTTTCTCCTAGATGCTCGTCTTTACAAAGATTGCGGGTGCATTTCTCTCAGTGGGTTTAAACACGCCCTAAGATACAAACCTGGAAATTTCCACACCTCTGCGCAATATATTTAACACCTAGTATTCTCAAATTGGATTTGTTAAGCGTTATAATAAACTGTCAAAATGCCAAACCCTCGATACATAATCAAACATAGTTTATTCTCTCAATTAGTTTAAATCTTCTCATAATATTTCGGATTTCAACTGAAAATCCACCAATATCATTGTGTTTTAACGTTTGTAGCCTTGCTATGTAGTTACTCCTTAATAAAAAAAAAGGATATGGCCATAATAGCTATATTAACTTTGCAAATAGAATTAATGAAACGTTTCTTGTTTTTGTTTTTTTTATATTTCTCGATTGTATTTAATTATGCTAACATTTTTCTTCCTTAGATTCGCATGGTTTACAGAGGATTATGATGAAATACATTAAGTTATTGAACTTTTTTTTCTCGATTATTTCGACTACCGTTTCCATCTTTCTGTTAAGCTAACAAATCTGCATGGAATTTTGAACGGAACCAGTTATTTAATTTACAGTAGTAGCTTGCTGCCATTTCTTCAGCTATGGCCAGATTGAAGTCTTTATTGATTCGGAAATTGTAGAAGCGTCACTTAGAATTAAGTTTTACTTTATTCGCTACGCCACAGGTTCTAGAAGATAATTCTAGTATGAATTTTGGCTGCGTTAAATTTGAATTAAAGCGGTCTGTCCAAAACTTCATGCAGATTCCCGAATTAAAGAGAGAGCTTCCAGAGTTTGAAAAATTGCAGCTGAAGGTTGGAGATTAAATCAGAATAAATGTTATGAGATTAACACACGATGGAAACAGTAGTCCGAATAATCAAAATACTACAAAACAAATTAATTTCGGGGAAAAATAAAATTTGCTTTTAATAGTATATCTCGCTGCTTTCATTTTGTTCTTTAATATTCACAATCCATGATTTTTCTTACAAAGGGGAGAGAATTGCTGTTTTCTGAGTTAAAATCTGTCTAATTTTTTATCGCTCAGTAGTTTTTTTTTATCAAAAGTACTATTTTTTTTAACTCTTTACATCAAATGGTTTTATGTCTTGTCTGGAACGCTTTCCATAAAAGAAACTTAAATAGAATTATTTTTATTTTCCTTTTTAAGTTCATCATCGATATCGATGCACGTGAATCGCTGTTTCAATTTTCCATCTTCAATAAAAAAAAAAAAAAAAAAGTTTTCTAATTTTTAAATACGGGGGAAAAATCCGTATGTCTTATTTTTTCCGGTTACTTAAAACACTCGTCGATCAAAGTGTATTAAAAAGAATGTCTGATTGTTGCTTCTTGATAATAGAAATCAGAGGTGGAAAAGAGTTAAGTGTTTCTCTTTCTATTTTTTGCCGTTTTTTTTTTGTTGTTGTTTTTTTGGAAGCTGTTCAGCTTTCCTTATAGAGACTTGTTTATTCATAACCAACACCAAGTAGAAAGAGGAAAAGCACAACCCAATAATAGTCTGTCAGAAAGTTGATGTTTTGAAAAATGACTTGCGAGAATATAAAAAGAATAAAACATGAATGTATTAAGTAAATTTCTTTGTAACAGTCTGTTTTGGAGTAGATCTTTTACAGAAGACATTACGTGTACCACCACCAACAACGACTCGTTTTACCTGAGAAGAACATGAAGATGCGAGTCTCTCTCTCTCTCTCTCTCTCTCTCTCTCTCTCTCTCTCTCTCTCTCTCTCTCTCTCTCGAGAGAGAGAGAGAGAGAGAGAGAGAGAGAGAGAGAGAGAGAGAGAGATGTTCTTTACCGATGAAATTACTTTCTATTGAAGGGTAATTTACTTTCCAGACCAGAAAGAACAAATATCGTTTGCTTACATCACGGAAACGATATTGATTCACCTGTGTTTTAGATTTCTGTTAAAATCGTTTCAACATTGTTTTATTCATTCATAGATTATTTTTTTTTTTTACGTTGCGTTATTTTATTTGGATTCTATATTCATGTTTTGACATTTTTTTTTTCAGAAAGCATCTATTTGCAGATTCAACCTTAAAATAGTGGTTCTTTAAATACATATTTAATCAACAGCATATAGTGGCTTTTTTTTTTTGTTCATCAAACTGCGGTAAACCAAAGTATGAAAAGTGTTCGTTCGCTACCACGTGCTTTTGAGTCTGTATCACCTATATTGTGCACCCCTGGATTAATATATCAACTAACTCCCCTTCTCTCTCTCTCTCTCTCTCTCTATATATATATATATATATATATATATATATATAATCGGTGTTTTTAAGTAAAAAAAGATATTTTCTAATAAAAATATAACAAGGATTGATCATCTTAAAGAAAGTTATAAGCGTAACGCAATGTTCCTGTGTTGCTGTTGAACCCTAACCCGACTAGATTTCTGTATTTTTCCGCTTAACTTGACATTATGGAACTTAATTCTCTTTCCTTTCGCGTGATAATTCTTGGTGGTTAGGAGGTTGAATACTGAGTTTCAAAGTAAAAGGTGTCTTAAATCGGTAGTAATTCCACTTCCTAAACTGATGGTTGCGTAAGCATAAAACACTGGTGTAAGTAAAATAATTTCATGAGTATAAAAATAATAGATATAGATTGAGAGAGTGATCGAGTTTAGAAACTCGATGATATAAATGCGTGATTGTATTCTATACATAAACGAACCTCTTTGCGTTTTAGTTTCTTTTGTATTTCAAGTCTAATGTCGTTCGTGGTTTATTTTTACTGTCTTTGGTTTGTACTTATTATATTTAATTACTTGTATTTTGTCTTTAGTGTTCTGTTACCTGAAATATGCTAATATTGGCAGCATGCCAACTGGGTCCCATATGTTGACTATCTAACCCTAACACCCTGTCATTCATGATCTTAGATCTATCTTTGTACTTTAATGTGTGTTTTTGTGCATGTGAAAACACAAGCCACATGCTTACTGCCACAGTGATATTGTTTATTTCTCAGCCCATATGTATTAATAACGGTGCACTATAACTGTTTGTATTGTATTGTAGATGTTAAATGTTAACAATTAGGAATGTCAATCGGTATTTGTTTCAATGTTTTATAACTGAGAATAAGCGTCTTTATTTTGTTATCATATATGCATATACGTGTGTGTGTGTGTGTGTGTGTGTGTGTGTGTGTGTGTGTGCGCGTATATATATATATTAAATCCCCGAAACCGTGTTTCATGGTAAACAACTGTTTTTTTTACATGGGGGTCACTACTTATCAAGGCCCGGAAGCCACTCGGGGATAAGTTATTGCGTGTACAGTAATCGGTGGGATAATATCGTAGTAATCGTTAGTCTTGGAGATTTGATAAAGTGTCTTACTTAAGGGAGCGATTCATCAGGAATTTGTTTGTTGAACTTGAACACATCCAAGTTGTAGTCAGGGGGAAAACAGGCAAACGGAAGAGAGTTCCACAGGCGTGAACTTCTAAGAAAGAAACTTTGTTCATGGAATCTACGTTTTTAACAGTTATGTTATCCACTGTCTAATCTTCGTTTCTTAGTTTCATTTAATTATATTTAAGCTGAAAGCAGAATGAAACTTATTTTCGCGTTCGAGTTGTAAATGCAAATTAAGAGAAAAGTTATTACAAGAACGCAGCATTTGTACTTTTCGATCAACGGATGTTTACGAAATTATGAAAAGAACATTTATTTAGACATCGTTTCGAATAAAATTCAAACAAATTTAAGGACGCTCCTCTTTTGGCACTTAGCATGGAGTCTGTATGTTTTCTTTGGTAACAATATCCAGAATGAAAGCACATTCGAGCTATGAATAAAAAAAATCTTCATCGTTTAAGAGAGGGAATATGCTTATTACAACAATAAAACATTTGGTGCTTTAAGATCCAAGGTCTGTTTACGAAATCACGAGAACATTTAATTAAAAATTATTTCGAGTAAAGATTAAAGATGTTTCTCTTTTGTGGCTTAGCATAGAATCTGTTTCTTTTGTTAACAACCCTCTGTTTATTCTGTGAATTCTTATCTTCTAGCAAAAGGCTTCAGGTTCTGAACCAAAAAACTCGATTCACAGTAAATCCAAGATGGTTGCTGTTCAAGGGCAGATAAGCCTTCCCTACTTTATTAGCCGTTTGGTCGGTATATATCGCCACGGGATCAGGTGGCGAGATATGATTTTGTCATTTACGAGCGGGGAAAAAAGAGGCGGCAATTTCACCGACAAATGAACGTATTTTTTTCTCTCCTTTTTGCATTGCTTTTAAGGTATTGTCTGTTTTTTTTTTCCATTAGAAACTTCGTGAGACTATCTGGAATGGGCAAGAGTTGCAAAGTAATTAGAAAGAGAAATTGCGGAGAATCGCTGTTATCGGGTTAACGGCAAAGTAACTGGTTCTGTTTTGCTCCTTTCAGTTAATGATTTAAATTGGTTTTCTCTTCCATAAATTACCTAAATGAATATTCTTATCTTTACTGTAACGAATCGCTACGTTTCACACCAGAGTTTCTCTATCTAGCTAGACTTGTCCGAAAAGCGGAAGCGGTTATAAATATGCTGTTGCAACTAAATGGTTATTAAATACGTCGTCGCTTTCTTTATAAGAGTCCGGGACTGTCCACCTGTCTGTCATATTACGTTTAAAAAAGCACTTATCGATGAACGTGCAAATTGAACGGACGTATCTTGTTTGGATGCGTCCAATTATTTTAAAAACAAGGTCCTTCTGTTGGTCTATCAAATTTAACTTCAAAATAACATCTTCATCACTAACGGCGCAGATTCGAACGGACGCATCTGTAGTGGTGATTGAACAGGCGGAGACGAATTGTCTGTATGTTTGTGTACATGGCAGACTTGTGAAGTTAAGATCCACAAAGCTATAATAAAATTACGCAGTTTCATACTTGACACTGTTGTTAAACATTCTGTGTTATAAGGTGAGGGTTAAAGTGGACTAATCCTGTGAAACATTTACGTGTATTAGCTAATGTAAAGGGAACCTTAAGGTTGTCATTGACTATGGACGACCACTTTACTGTTTATACAAGGTGGAACGATAAATTTGACGTCTGGAAACCTTTTCATCACCCTGGGCACGTCAGTTATTCGTGGCAATCTAGCGATGCATTTTGAAGATGCTGGCAATGATCCTTTCATAACTTAGATCGAGAGAGAGCATGAGTTGTACAGCGACGCATCTTCGATCCCGCTCGTTGAACATTGTGTCACTTTCAGACATAATAAAAGACTCCTATCGCTGTTGGGATTTGTATACAACTGGCCAACTAGATGTCTGCAACAAAAAAAATAAAAATAAAACCGGTTTTCATCAAACGGAAATGGAATCCTGTCTCTTCCACGGCAACAAATTTATCGTTTCCCCCTGTACTATGCGTCCTACATATTTGCTACTTTTCATCAATTGTGTATTCCATTGCTCTATTCTCGTCACTCGAGCAAAATCTTATTACCAGTTCCGAGTCTCTAATACTGTTCCATAATAAACTATGGTGTAATATTAGGTTTTTGTTTTGTGACTGGTAAATGTAGTTTTCTTTAAGATGGCTCCAAGTAAAACCCTCCTTATAAGCATAGGGAGAAAAATACCTTTTGGCATTGATCTTGTTTGTAAATGCCAGGATTCTTTGAAGAGAAAAATACTGTTTTATTTCCTTTATGTCGATGTTTTTATTTCGAAAGATCTCTAGGTGTCAGATGTGATTACGTTTGGTCAGGACGGGTGTCCTTTTTTGCAAAAAGAAAACTCATATGAAGAGATTGCCAAAAAACAAATGGTACGCTCGTTTTTATACAAAAAATACAAAATAAAGCAGAACAGGTATAAAAATACGTCCATTTACTTTACGCTTTTAACGATGAAAATACTGTTTAAAGAATGCGTGTGATGGACCGATCACCAGACGAATAGAGAATTTCCTAGGAGTGGTTTGACAAAAAAAATGAGGTCGTCGGATGAGAAAAGATATTGATTAATCTGATCGATAAGGTAAATAATTGCATCTTCCCGAGATCCGAAAATCTTTTAACCCCCCCCCCCGGGCTCATGGGGAGAGCTGCACTATTTCTTGCAACGTGTCTTGGGAAAGAAATGCTTCGCGATGCTCACCCGTCTCTAGGCTTCAGAGCACACATAGCACCCGGTTTTACCTAATAGTCACCCAGTTTAACACTGATCACGCTCAACGTCGGTGATCTAACGGTGTTACGTGATTATGCCGCATATATATATATATATATATATATATATATATATATATATATATATATATATATATATGGTTATTCTGACGCTCCACACTTCTTTGTTTACCTTGACAGTGACGTCACACAAATCTTTTACGGATCCCTACATTTTGAGCTCCTTTTTTCTCCCGTTTAACTTTTTTTTTCTCCCATTTCTTATTTTGAGCGGAGAATTTGTTTTATTTTCATTTTGAGCTCTTTTTCCGATCCGACGTTACCTTTTATAGGTACTCCTGCAGTCCTGCACTTTACGACCCGAGCTATTTTTTAACGTTATTATTTAGAAACCTATTATTTAACATGGGAAGGGAGGGTGTATTGTAACTATTCTGTACTTTCATCTAACAATTCAATTAAAAAAAAGGTAAATATGAAGAATTACTCCACCCTCGAAAATTCCTTTAAAGTTATCACTCTTAAAGGTTTTCGGGGTCGCTGAAAACGAAAATAACGTTTAAAATTACGGCAAACGAGTAGTTTCCAAGATATGAAGAAATGTTAGTTTCAAAAAGTGGGGGATCACTTTTCTATAATAATTTAACGTAAAATGTTCACCCACTTTGTGGCCACGATTTTCTTTTTGGGGGGAGGTCCTTTCTACCATAGGAAAATTCTTTAAAATTACCTGTTTACATTTGGTGGGAAGCGGTGTAAAATAATAAACAGTTCTTCTGCTTGGTTAATGTCGGCACGTTACTTATGTTAAAACGGTTAATTAAACAGCATAAGCACATGTTAAAAAACTATACAAGTAAAACAAATTATTTTTTACTTGTAAACTGGTTTATTAATCGTAGAAAACAAAAAAAAAAACGGGAGAAAAAAGGAGCTCAAAATGAAAGAAAAATAAAACAAATTATTTTTACAATTGTATTATAAGATTTGTGTGACTTCCAAGGTAAACAAAGAAGTGCGGAGCGTCAGGATAACCACACACACACACACACACACACACACACACATATATATATTTGTGAATTTTTGCAGATTTTAAAATGAATCGCTTGAAAATAAGAGTATGCCATCTGTAAACTAACACAGTTTATCTTATATATAAAACTCATTATGTCTGTCTCCATTTTTTCAAGCTGTATCTTCGAGGAGCGAGGTTGCAGTGATGCTAGACGGGTCAAATGATTGCATTTTTTACCGGTTTTTATGGGTCTTTAGTTGGTATAAAATAAATGCTAAGGGGTGAAAATTTGAAGAAATTGGAACTGGAGGGATAAGTCGACTTTAGGTTCTTTACACGCTTGGCTATATATATATATATATATATATATATATATATATATATATATATATACACGTTAATATTTAGCTATTTCATATCCAACTGACGATAGCTCAAACGTTAACGACTCAGACTGGAGCGCTATGTTTTGATGTTGGTTTCGATTTTAAATGATAGCACCCAAGTTACATACACACACAAGAGGAAAATATGCTGATGATAAAAATATATGCCAGTATATATATATATATATATATATATATATTATATATATGAGAGAAATTTATTGATTAATTTGAAACAAGGGAATGCAATAGCGTAGGGTTATGAAAGTTCTTTATGCCAGACATTCTGAAGCCTAATACTCCTTACCAGAAGTGGAGGACCTAATCAATAAATTAATATGCACACGTATTTTTCTATTCTCAATATATTTGCTTTTTGCATCTAAGCTCCACTTGCATTTTGAGCATTTTATTATATCGAATATCTTCATTAAAAGAATCTTTATGTTCCTTTAATCGCCCATGTATGCATATCAATAAATGCAATTAAAGAATGTTAATTGTAATTTACAAGTATTTATTGTTCAGCAATATACTTAAAAAGAAATTAATATCTTAATCCGTGGAATTTTAAAGGATGTTTTCATCATAGGAAAGATATTAGCAAATATGTAATATAGTGAAGCTATGAATTTGCTGGTAATGGAATGTATTGAAACTGCATTATATGAAAATTAATCATATATTGAAAATGGTTCATGAAGTAAAAAATGAAAAAATAAATAAAAATGGAAATAAGATATGCACTTTCAAAAGGTCAATTGACCATAATAATAATAATAGTAATCCGAGCCATTTAAAGTAAAATCCAAAATTAGCATAATCAAATTAATATGTAGAAAAGGCCAATTTGCAAGCGAATGAGGATTTTTTTCCAAACATTAAAGCTTTTTTGTTAATTAAATATGGAAAGTCGTTACTATATATTGAGTATAATATAATAATCAATAGAGAATTACTTCTATAATTCCCTCCACTCTTTATCTGTGCCTACACCTAAACGTAGATTCCATGAAAAAAGCTTTTTTATTAGAACTGCACGCCTGTGGAATTGTCTTCCGTTTTCCTGCTTTCCAGCTGACTACAATATGGTTGTCTTCAAGTCCAACGTAAACAAGTTCTTGATGAGCTGTTCCACTTAAGTTAACAAATTTACCGAATTTCCATTACTAACGATTACTATATTGTCCAAATGACTACTGTACACTCTTGCCCCTTATACTAGAGTGGTCTCTGGCCTTGATAAGTGGTTATGCCTATGTAAAAATGTCTAAAATAAGATGCGTCTATTTAATTTCCGCGTATATCGATGAAAATCCAAACAGAAGCATGACGTACACTTATAAACACAGCCTTCTCTACAAATGTTTGGACGTATCTAAAGAAAAATAATCGGGAAGCTCCTTCTCTCTGCAATCGGTCGATATTTACCTACGAGGCTAGTACAAAGCAGGGTCGCCGTTCGAGATATCGATTTGACCAAGTCGAAACAGAAAGGAGTTACTTGTCCAATTAACATACGGATGGAAATATCGTTATATTGTTATATCAAGCCGATCGATGATACACCGGCTTATGAGGATGCATTATCTTCTGTTTGGATGCATCAAACATTACCTGTTTCTAAAACTGTCCTGCTAGGTAGCTGATAAGACTGGTGGAATGAAGAAGTCGACAGTTATTGGGTAGAGGGGTGTTCTTGTCTTTCAAGGAACTCTTTCGTTTTTTTTTCTTTCCGTTTTGTGCCGAATAGATTTAAGTTATCGACGTTTACTGACACAGATCCACAGTTTGAAGAATGCTGACTTTAACCGTGTGTGTGCGCGCGCACAAGCGAGTGATGCAAAAATTTTCTTAATTTTCATCTTTATTATAAAATGGATGTTTCTAACCTTATTTATATACACCACTAATCTCTTGACATACAGCCAGTTAATGTTATATTCACAAAAATTGCAAACATTAATCAAGTATTTTATTTTAATCAAAATCAAATTTTACAATCTTCCAACGCGTGCATAAATTATAAAAGGTGTCTGTTTTATGTCTGTCTGTTTTTCGGCGCCAGATTTTTAAGTAGAATAAATCACAAAATATTTTTACTATGCAAATATGTGGTATATTCCAAAGATTAATTTTTAGCGTTTATAATTTAAATACAATTTCGGGCATATAGAATGGCATGTAATCTAGAGGTTGAATTTTTATAAACTCTACGTACTTAATTAGGCTGGCTTTTTTTTTTTTTTTTTGCTTTTTTTTTTTTTTTTAGATGTGCAATAGCACGTCCAAAGTTGTCTTTTAAGTGGTCTATTGTATCTGGTTTATCACTGTAGACACGGGACTTTAAATATCCCCATCCACAAAAATCTAATGAAGTTAAATCGCAGGAAAAAGAAATGGTCATTGATACGCCCATTTCGTGAAATTATTTGTTAATTAGATGTCAGTAAGTTGATCGTATCATTTGCAATTTGCAAACACTGCTCGTATGTCGGTCTCTTTATGATGAATTGCCAAAGCAAACATAACTTAAAATAACCGATAGTTGCAAAATCTTCAATTTTGAACGTTTGCTATTAGACAGCATTTGGTTTAAACTTGGCATTATGTCAAAAACAATTAAAATGGAATATTTTAAATTATAGCATAGCGAATATTTTGAAAACTATTAGAAAATTCTGGAGTTGGTCTTCATTTTCATTCGAAATTTACGAAAAAGTCATTCACACACACACACACACACACACAAATAAAATCTACTTGGTTTTTTTCCGGGTTTCTTTTTATGAACAAGAATTTATATTTACGTTCTTCGGTATACAATAGAACCCCGTGATACGGTGGCCCTAGCATATAATTTTTAGGTTTCCATGTGGAATAAGATGTTTTTCTGGTCCCTAGTTACGGTATTTCCCCCGCCATACGGTATTATTTATGTTATTTGATTATGTACATGTGTATCATGTACTGTACTCTTTTGTTATGATTTTAATGCCGTATCCCGGGGTTATATTATATTAAAGTTGTGTATCTGTGACTTTTTATTTAAAACGTGTGCGTATTGTTTTATGACTACTGATTTTAACTTCAGTAGCTTTTCAGGTGTATAGCGTCGAACTCGGCAATCTTCAGGAATTTGAACGGAATCCATCATTCAATCAACTTGGTTCATCATGCTCCCACTCCATCAACTATGACTGGGTACAAGTCTCTAGTACGAATTTAGGAACCTTAAACCTTTTTTTTTCCTAGATATAAATATCACTGTTTTATAAGCACCCACTATCGAAAATAATAAAGTTCGACAATGTACGCTGAAGAAGTTCTGAGGTTACATCGACCGAAGCGTTGTGAAAATGATACTCAAGATAAGAACAGTTGTCCAAAGAATCCAAATAATACGAACTGTTATATATGTGCGTGTTTAAAGCAAACGCGTACAAAATGAATTTACATTAATTTTTCAGCCTATATTTTAGGTATGGCCTTGTGGGTTTTAGATACATTTATTTTGGAGTTTCCACGTATGCTTCCATGTAGACAGATTTGAATTACGTAGTCTTTTATCAATCAGATACATTGTTACGCATAATTTATTAGTGACTCGTCGTTAGATATTTTAAAACCGTTTTCATATATTTTCTTACTTTTGACAAGATTGATAATTTTCCGGTGAACTTTGCTATAATATGTGTAGTAAACAACACCTGGGAAACTGTTTATACTCGAGACAAATCCCATAAAATGATACTGATTAGCATCATTTGATCAACTGTCTTTAACAAGTAGTTTAATGGTTAGGCTTAACTCCACAAAATTAAACTTCTTCAGCTTCCTCTAGAATTTTACGATAGCATGTGATTGATGGCTCTTGAACCTCTGGATTCACAAACTTCTTTGCATTTATTTGAGAGCGCAAAGTTTTGTTGGCATTCTGTATGTGTGCGTGCGTATGTATGTATATATATATATATATATATATATATATATATATATATATATATATATATATGCGAGAGAAAAAATTTGACAGAACCACGTGTTATTTTATACAACTGCTTTAAATGTATAATCTATTTGTTAGAACGTTAGGGTTATCTGTGTTAGTTACAAGAGAAATGGAAGGAAAAAAGACTAGCTTGGAAATATATATATATATATATATATAGGTATTTAATTATTATAGTAGAAAATAATTATGATAGCCCCTTTAAGAAATTCGTTTCTTATCGTTGAGCACTTTCAGTTGAATTAAAGTCGGTCAATTTAGCTCTTATGCGTAGATCATCGTATAACGATTAGATCACTGTCTGACTTACGTAAATGAACATTTAAAATTAAGATGTTTAAAATTCAACGTTATTTCAAGCGGTTAATGGTAGCCGAGTTGGTTAGGTCTCCGCTAATCGAGCCAGAGATGTCTCGTGATGCGGGGTTCGAATCGTTCGACTGGTATTAATCGTGACACCCTGCACTGAAGATTCCCGAAAGGATGAAACACTAGTGTATGTAGGTATTTAATTATTATAGTAGAAAATAATTATTTATATATATATATATATATATATATATTGTTGTACTCACGAACGATATTTTTTCTCCTTTTTGTTTCTTTTCCAAGATGTCGACTTCACTTTCATTGTATCTCTCCAACGTCTAATTTCCAAAAGTCGACAAGATACAACATATTCGACTTTATTTTCATATGAAAATGATACTAATCTTTATTACGATTCGGCTCTTTCCCGCCTCCGGACGTCATACGCTTTCATTTTATCTGACGATTTCCATTTAACGCAATGCTAGACACCATCTGCAGCAATAACCTTATTTTATATGCAAATGATAACCTTGCAAAGTTTTAAGACCGTTTTTTCTCTCCTTTTATTTTTTGCCAAATCGTGTTTTATTTGTAAGACGTGTGCATCAGGTATGTATCGCTATCGATCCTTGCAGAGAATCTCATTCGATAGCCCCACACATATATATATATTTATGCAGGGTATTTAGTTTTATCGAATAGTGCATACGCTTAGCAACAGAAGCTAATACAAACAAGAACACAAACGCATTAAAACTAAATTGATATTGCCCTCGATTCAAACACCTTTAATCATTCAATGTTAAATTTGATTGTAAAGAGGTAGGTGGTTGATTTAGAGCTGAGCGTGGAAAGCGATCTAGGAAAGAATGTGATGCGACGATAAAATGGGAATAAAATAGGTGGGCAACAGTATGAGCCATGCGTAAGTAATGGTAGCTGGAGTAAAAAGATGAGACACAAGGTCTGGAATTATTTCAGCTTTACGAGGGTCGTTCCAAAAGTAAAGCATCCTATGTATCTTTTTTAACTAAAAAAGTGCAGCTCCCAAAACGAAAGTGCTACCCTTAAAACGAGCAATATTTTGTGATCCAGAATTTTTTTCTATACATAATCATCGTTCACAATGTTTTTTGTCAGGAATTTAATCACGCATTTCTGCTTCTGACGTCTGTCCATAAGAGTGTCTCACACCGCCAATATCTGCAACAGAGGTAAAGCATTCATGGCATATATGACTTAGTTCACTAATCATAACAATGCACTTTGCAGTTCCTTCTGATCCATTCGTGAGGAATAAAAATAGGAGGCATTACACGCTTCTCGCCTATATATTTTTTTCATGTCTTTGTTTATTTTACCTGTGATATAGTTTGATCAGATTGCATTACCTTAATGCTAACTTCCAATAATTTTTCCTATGGCCATATGGTGCCCCTAAATGGGGAGCGATATATATTGTTTTAAATATATAATTTTAGCATTTAAGTGCTAGTTCAGGAGCGATATGATTGGGGATTATGCAAAATTAGGAATACAAATTACTATGATTGAAACATTTTATGGCTATAAAAAACAGAGCCAAAAATAGGCTCGAAGTGATCCCTTGTCGGATAGCACAATACTCGATTCAGGTAATTACCTTTGAAACGCGTCTTTATTGTTCAGAATGTAACATAGTCGCTGAGAGTTGGAACTTATAAAATTACCAAAAAGGGGTGATGTATATACTGGTAGGCAAATTGAATATTGAAATGCTCTTATCTTTGGCTCTATTATATTTTCTACATGAAAATTTGCAGGCTTTTAGAAGATTATGATACTATTATATGATTAAATTTCATGACAATTGGTTAGAAAATATATTTTTAAACCAATAAAAAATGCCCAATCATATGCTAATATGCTTGCATACACAGGCCATCAATTCTTAAGCACATGGCTTATACTAATACACACCTAGCTATGTTAGACAGTTTATTTTGTTTGTTTTTGTTTTTTTGCTTTTATATCGGGATATCTAGTTCAGCCGAAAAGAACTCCATACTGGTAATAAAAATCAAACGAACAATTGTAAATATTGTGCTGTGTCTGATGAAATAAAAGGAAACATCACGTGTCACAATATGTCAACTTAAACAGCACAATGGAGTGTGAAAGGAGATAAATATCTTTTTTTTTATCAGAATTTGAAATTCAGTTTCGGGGTTGTTTTGGCATTGTGTGAGATTGCATTACATACTCGTCTGTTTTGAAAAGTAATTAATCTGAGCAGAACAAATTCGCAGTGTTTTTTTTCCTTTACTCAAGTTGTTCCGTTTCGTCTCGGAGTTGTTTCAAAGAAAATAAAATAATGTAGTAAACTTAAAGGGAAAAATAGGGCGGATATATATCCAGCAATTAATGAATAGTCTCAAGAATCATAAGACAACGGATAAGAGGAAGCCACAAACATAGATTAAATAAATATCTCTCTTAGGAATTCTGCATACATATACACAAGTTAGAAAAGCATTTCATCCAAGGCATGAAAATTGTTAAACAAAATGTTTTTTACTATAGACTTTAAAAATAAAGGTACAAGATTCAATTTGAAATTTATTTATCTTCAAAGTGCACTTTTATAAATTTTACAAAGGTATTAAATTTTTATATCTTACTTTGTAAAATGTATAAAAGTGCACTTTGAAGATAAATTTCAAATTAAATCTTGTACCTTTATTTTTAAAGCCTATAGTAAAAACATTTTGTTTAACAATTTTCATGCCTTGGATGAAATGCTTTTCTAACTTGTATCGTATCTTTTTAAGATTATATTTTATTTAATTTATTAATTTGGATTTTAAAAAATGAATGTGGTTTTGCATGTATTTATAAAAACTCTCCTACTCTCTATTTCAGTTTGTATTTCTCATCACACCATAACTAATTTTTGCAACCCCTTCTTTGTATTATTACAGATCTGAATGTTTTGTTTCAGTTGGTATTTCTCCTCACGCCACAACTCTTTTTTTTTGTAACTCCCTATTTGTCATACATGTCTGAATGAGAAAATCTGATTTTTTTAAACTTTAAAATAACGTTTTTAGATTAAATTTTTTAAACTTCTTTCAGAATAGAAAGTCTTTACAATTTAATAAGGAACATATTTCATATAGGTTTCATAAAAAATATTCAGTAGATAACGAGAAAAATAGAGATGAAAATTTCAAAAGGACTGTATAACTGGTTACGCTTAATAATAGTCCTCGCCAGCGAAAGTCTGTTATTGTTGTTCTATTATTTAAAACATTTTGTGTCTAGCTCTTTCGCGCGAGGACTTGCGCGCGCGCGCACGCGCGCGCGCGTGTATGTGTGTGTGTGTGTGCGTGTATTTTTTTAAATATTCGAAAAAAACGATAGCTTTAAGTTTAAATGAAGTTAGCCTGGTTGAAGATGTGAATATTTAAGATTTACATTGAAAGCGTGGGTGCCTCTGTGTGTGTGTGTGTGTGTGTGTGTGTGTGTGTGTGTAATATATATATATATGTGTGTGTGTATATATATGTATATATGAAATAGAGATGAGGGTGTAAAGTATAATCTCGTTCAGTGGAATTAGAAAAACAATCTCAGCAATTTTACTGTGTTTTTATAATTGTAGTTAAGCAACATTGAGCCTGGTCAGTACTAAAATGGGTGACAATTTGGGAATTTCAAGTGCTGTATACACTCCCCGCTTATCTCTGGAATGTTTCCAGTCGTCCTTAACTTTTTGTTGCCACTATATTGAAGTAGTACGGATTCTGGGGCAATTTGGCTGTGATTACGCAACCCTTGCCGCACAATTACACGCGCAGATATTCTTACATTGTTTTTCGAGCTTGAACGGATTTGATGATGAATGATTTATTCATACAAATCTTTGATTACAAATTATAATTACATACGTGTGAACATGTTTCGGCGCACTCTTACGATGGATCAAACTTCATCAAACAAAATATTTGATCGATTGAATATTGAGCCTGGCGATGCTTCAGCTGAAACATACATGCACATATGTAATTAAAAATATTTATGTAAATATATATATGTAGTTGTAATTTCTTCGTTTATTTTTTCTGTGATATATTTGGAGCAGGTTGTCAATTCTTTAATGCTAACTTAATAATTTTTCCTATAGCCAGGTGATGCCCCTAAATGGGGAGCGGTATATATTGTTTTAAATATAGTATTTTAGCATTACAATTATCCCGAACGTTTTGTATAACATCCTGTCAAGTATACATCCATGTAAAACTGAAACCGAGTCCCCAAATAATAATTTCTTTAAAACGGGATACTATTTGAGGGCGGAGGCGCGGGATTGCAATCTCTTGCCAGATTCAAGGATATCTAAAATATTTTCCCACCCCTACCACTAATAATATATAGCATTTCATACCTATAAGCACTACTTTCTTTTAATCCCGTCCTCTTCGTAACGCTGCCATTCGCTTCGGCAATGTCCTGAGGTAAAACAAAAAAAAATATTTCTAAACAAATTCGTTAGGCCGACTAGAATATTGTTTGACACGAGGAAGGATATCCGGCTCTAAGAGTTAATCGCAGAGATATAAACTGTTATTTTTGACACACTAACATCCAAATAGAAGCCTTCGGTCCTTCTCTCTCCTCCACACTCGAGTTTGTGTGTTTGGCAATAAATCTAAATTGAAACGTTCGGTTGTGATGTCCTAGTGACAATTTCTAGCAGAGTAAAAAAAAAAAAAAAAAAAAAACCCTCTTTTGGCATTTCGTTTGTTCTGCAAGTCTGGTTGACTACATGGCATCTGTGATTAGAACCACATCCTGCAACAGCGGGGGATGTACGGGTGGTGTGACGTATTTAAGGTGTCCGATTACAACTGGGTGGTCGTCTCGTCATCTCGTGTTTTAGCTATGTTCCTATTTTCTTAACTTTAATAAAACTGGGACATTATCAGATGATTGGTACCGTTAATCGAATTGATTTAATTTGTTTATATAAGATTTTTTGTCAAATTGCGTAGATGTTGCCAAGTCTGCTACAGGAATGTGGACTTTGAGTTTACTTTTGTCAGCCTAGTAACACTCGCTTCGTTTTTTTTTTGTTTTTTTTTCCTTTATGCCTCACATTTCATGAGTGATGTTTCTGGTAAAGGGGAATAATTGCTGTTCCCCGGGTCAGAATCTATGCATATAACAATTATCATTGGCTGTTTTTTTTATTTTAAATTGATGCTTTTGTTTTAACTGCTTACATAAAGTGGCTTGTCTGGAAGTATTTTCTTTAAAAATGGCTCCTGCCAATATCCTATATTTATAAAGCCACCATTCATCGTACAAGGAGTAATATTGCCACACATGCGATTATGCACAACGAATAGCTCCCCTGTCATAATTTCCAACGCAATAGTTCCCTCGGTGTCTGCAAAGCTTCACCCTGTGCCGCATTCATGCATTGTTTCATCTCAAGTAAATTTTATTATTTGGAATGATCTCCGATTATCAAATAAAGTGCTACTACATAAAGCACTCTAACGACTCTAGTTTCCTAACCTAAAATGCACTATACATTAATGTTATTACATTTCTGATTTTTTAGGATGATTCGTTATTCGTATTGTGCTTACAGTTATCTCATAGGATTAGCGAATCTCTTGACGGAGGCAACCTTTCTAGGGCAATTGCTCTTGACATATCAAAGGCCTTTGATAGGGTATGGCATAAAGGTTTATTTCACAAGATCTCCAGCTATGATATAGCTGGAAATGTCTTAATTATTAAATCATTTCTCTCTGATAGGTTCATAAGAGTAGTAGTTGATGGGCAGAAATCAGAATCTCTTAGTATTAATGCTGGAGTCCCTCAGGGGTCCATCCTGGGTCCTACTCCATCCTGATCTAAATTAATGATCTTCCAAATCACATCCTTACATCATTCGTAGACATCTATGATGATGACATTACTATCTATAGTAGCACATCTAAGACCGTAAATGATCAAGTTCTCTCTGATTCTCTCTCCTCTTATCTTGAGCAAATGGTACAATGGAGAAAGAGGTGGCTTGTTACTTTTAATGCATCTTAAACCAAGCTTTTATCTTTACGTCATCAACGCTCTGATCCCCATCTGGCATCAATTGAAATGAATGGCTCTCGTCTTGAGGAGGGATCATGTTTTGACAAGCTTCTGGGCTTGACCTTTACTCCTGATCTTAAATGGAAAATAACATCCGTTGCCAAGGCCGCTGGAAAAATAGTGGGATCCTTCTATCGATCCAGTAGATATCTCACTGCTGATGCAATTCTCTATCTATATAAGAGTTAGGTACGTCCAAGGATGGAGTACTGTTGCCACATCTGGACAGGAGCTGCTCGAAAGGACTTAGCCTGCCTTGATAGAGTTCAAAATGGACTTCGTAGCCTTGTGGGGGATGTCCTTTTCTCTTCCCTACAACCTCTTTCTCACAGAAGAGATGTTGCGAGTTTGTCTTTGCTTTATCGTTATTTTCATGGCAGGGGCCTGGCTGAGCTCCATTCTATGGTTCCCCTTCGCCAAACTTTCACAAGAAGCACCCGTCTAGCAGAAAACACTATCACTAGTTTTCCCCACTCTTTATCTGTGCCTAAACCTAAGCGTAGATTCCATGAACAAAGCTTCTTTCTTAGAACTGCACGCCTATGGAATTGTCTTCCGTTTTTCTGCTTTCCAGCTGACTTCAATATGGTTGTCTTCAAGTCTAACGTAAATAAGTTTTTGATGAGCCGTTCCATATTAGTTAACAAATGTCCGAATCTCCATTACTAATGGTTACTATATTGTCCAATTTTTACTGTACACTCTTTAACCCTTATCCTCGAGTGGCCTTTTGGCCTTGATAAGTGGTGATGCCTATGTAAAAACACAAAATAAAAATTTGAATTCTTGGATTACTGATCTCATCTTGTGTGTCATTTTTACAACGTTTCGGTTGACTGAACTATAGGGAAGGTGAGGAACTGTTTTGATGCTCATCTTCGTTAAAGTGTCTGTGACAAGAATGAAGCAACCTTTGGGACAAACTTTGCGCAAATCTTCTGCATCTTTTGTTCCTCGCGAATAATTATGTGACAGTTCCCACACCGACATCAAACTGTGCACTTATTGTCTACATAAACACACGACAGTTCTTATCCATGAAATTCTTTATTTGGCAAATCAATTTGGTGTGTTTTAACATTCTTACCCCGCCCACACATCTCCTCATACCTCAGACTCCTAGCCTTCTTTGAATCTCTTATGCCACTAAAAACTGATGCCAGATTCATGGAAGACGGCCCAAAAGCAATCTAAGCTACCTTATACGTTTCTGTGGCATTTTTTCCAAGTTCAAAACAAACTTCTATTGCATATCTTTCTTCTAACTTATCTCCCGTCCAAATTGAATTTTTGAAATTCACCAGCTGTGACAATCAAGCTTTAGTAAGGGTGTATTCCAATTCCTGTCGTAACTGCACCTTTTAACCTGAAATCATAAAAAATCGATTAGTCATAAGAGGTATAGCAATAACAAACTTGATTTTCAAGAATCTACGACAGTTTTAAATATCTGTACAAAGATTCTGGGACATTATTTAAGGCACCTCGTATCTTATTGAACTCGGGAATGTCTCTGTCTAATCGAGATTTTGGACGGAATTTCGAACGGAATCTTTTATTTACTTTACGGGGTAGCATGCGCTTGTTCTGTCAGCCATGACTGGATAGAGGTCGTAAGTAATTCACAACTGTAGTTTTTGGTCGCCCACACTAATGATTGAACTTCTAACACTCAGGAGAATATCATTTTTACAATTGAGTTTTTCAAGTACTCTAACCACTGCACCATGAGTCCTCGCGAGTTCGACATGATACAACTGAAGAAAACCGGAGGTTTCACCGACTGAAACGTTGTGAAAATGACACAAAGTGAGACCAAGAGTCTGAATAATCCAAATAATACGGATTGGTGTTATTATTCGTATTTTTATTTTCTTTGCAAAGGTCGATCATGTTCTGCAAAGTAAAGAAAAAAATCTCCAAAACAAAATCATACAAGCACCCTTAATACATATTTAAACAACTTGAAGCATAAAGCCTTTTTTCCATAATTGCTGGACTTGGCATTAATCTGAGAATGCTTAACATAAAAACTATCAAAACAATTTACGAACTTACTGCACTTAACCCCCACCCACCCAACCGAAAACGCCTTCGATCCGCTCAACAAGAAATGAAATCTCACCTGTCTCTCTAAAAATTCCTAGATGCCGGAAGATTTTCGATTACATAAATTTTCCTTGGGACACTTGCCTTTGGAATTCCCCCTGTTTGTTTTCCTGGCCGCACCAACAATGTGAGCAAGCATCTTGTTACCCAACTCCCTACCGAGACTGTCCTCTTTACATCTAGTCCCTGCCATAGTAGTTTACGCTTCAGTGACAATATGTTTTGTTTAAGGTGAATAAAAATACCAAAATAAAACTAAATCCTAAAACCTTTTTTATGCTAGTTGTTTTTTTATTATTACTCTGCATTTCTTCCATGTTTTATTAACCGATTCGGCTATTTCTGACACCAGCTGCCATAAAATGAACGAAGATGCCGTCATGCGATACAAATTAATCCCTTAATCACAGGCATGAATTAATGTAATCCACTATATTTGAAATATCTGAGTTACCTTTCTCTAATAGCTCTCATAGGAAAGCTATATATTCGTCTCTCTTATAAGCGTGTAACGATCGTCCCATAGGGGCAGCAAACGTTGTGTATTTAAATCTCTCGGATGGGCTGTTACTGTGAGCTAAATTAATCAACCTTTGTTTTTCCTCAAAGGATTTTTCCATATATCTATTAAGACAAAATTGTCCCTAAATAGTACTTTTTTTTTGGAACCGAGTCATGTTTTTAAAATCAATTTTAATGGTTCTTAGTTTTCCGTTAACTCGGCAGATCATCCTTCCCTTTCGAAGTCTGTTTATCCTCTCCCTTTCACTTTAGTCGACCTTCCGCCTCTATTTCAATATCTATATACTCTCGTTTCTATCTCATCTTACTTGTGCACTTTCTAACTCTTAGCAAAGCTAATAAAACTAACTATAAAACAGTAGCCTGAAATAGTACATTATAAACAATAGGGAACATCACCGAGTATTAAGACTACTTAAACACATTTCTTTCTGTAATTTTCCGATGAAGATTAATAATTTGTATTGGACTACTATTCTCATCTTGAGGGCTATTTTCACGTTTCGGACACAGGACCCGTGTAGTAACTGATAAACTACTATAATGCAGTTCTAAGAAACCTTCTTCTGAACATTGAAAGTTCAATCCTCAGTGCGGGCGATACAAAAAATCAATTGCGAATTAAAACATTGTGGTTAAAAGAAACGGTGCATAAAGGGTGCCGTTAGAAATTACGTTGATATTCCCGAATTCATCTCAAGATGGACATTAAATCGGCCGAAACGTTGTAATAACACTCAAAATGACAAGTCGCCAGGATAATCCAAATAATCCATACCTAATCCATAACTGGAGAGATAAACAAAAAATATCTTTACAAGAAAGACTAATTGCGATTTTTGCTGTTTTGTTTGAGTTTTGAATTGAATTTTCCATAAAATACCACTCTTTACTGATTCAAACAATCAATGGATGACCCAACATTCCACATGTTTTCTTATGGTTCATATATATATATGTTTAAAGAAAAAATAGAAAAAACCGAATGAAATTATTAAAAAATCAACGTTTCGTCCTTGTTTCAGAGGACATCTTCAGGATAATTGAAATAAAAATGTGATAAAAGAAAAAGTCATAGATCGTGCGAAAAAAAGACAGTTTTTTAAAATCCAACCCATGTCGGGAAAGGACGAATATATATAGGTCACGCACACATATTCGTCCTTTACCGACATGGGTTGGATTTTAAAAAACTGTCTTTTTTTCGCACGATCTATGACTTTTTCTTTTATCACATTTTTATTTCAATTATCCTGAAGATGTCCTCTGAAACAAGGACGAAACGTTGATTTTTTAATAATTTCATTCGGTTTTTTCTATTTTTTCTTTAAACATAACGTCAACCACCGCTGGTATATTTTTTCATTCCTTATACATAACTATATATATATATATATATATATATATATATATATATATATATATATATATATATATACGCACACACATACGTGTGCCTTTTTAGATGGCGTTACTGCAGTTATTTTATTCAGCACCAACAGATACTCCACATTGGTTTCTTTTTCTTTTCTTTTTTTTTTAACTTTTTTGTTTTAATATGGGATTAGGAGCCTTTGCCCTAATCCGTACATAGTACCCCAGTAGATGTTTCCCCTGATAGTAGCCCCCTACACCAAAGTGGCAATGAGCCTTGTTTGGGGTGAAATATAATAAAAAATATTTATGAATCCTTCTAATTGAAGATCAACTTACATTAGAAATTGTATCATGGCTTTAATTCTGACTTTTCATGGCTATCATAGTCGACCAAGTTCAGGTTCGTATTATATCTGATACTTTCTATTATCTGCGTGCGCAGTTTGGTTTAAATCCGTTCAGTAGTTGAATCTAAAAAGGAACAAACACACTTCACATTATTTCTATACATATAATAGCGTATATAAAAATGTGCACATGAAAGCACAATGAAATAAACAGAATTCATTTGAATGACAAGAGGTCCGCCTGTACCCCGAAACCATGGAAACCAGGCCGAGGTTGGTGTCAAAGAAAAAAAAATCAACCAGTGGCATTGAAACGTACATTTCTATAATAACGTTGCGTTTTCCTACCACATTTGTGCCCTCCCCCTCGTATATTTTTGTAAACTTGTGGACTTTTGTATGTGCCCATAAATATGTGAAACCCATTACATCAGCAAGACGTTTCTACCCTGCTTATTCCCCTGTTGACACCTTGCTTAAATCTCTCCCGCATGTCACTGAGTACAGTCGGTTGTTTGCCCAGCCCCATTCTCGCAAGCCTGAAAGCAGAATCTATTGGCTCGCCGCTCACCTGCCGCGTTGAAAAACACATTTGTTGCTATGTCCTCGAACCTTTTTCTTATTCTTTCAAATTTAAGAGCTCGCTACTGATAGCCGCCCAAAACATCTATTTTCATTTCAAGTGTCCGCGGGTTTATTTTTTTCGAAGGTTGTGCTTCGGGCTATTTATGTCGGGGCTTCCTTGCGGGGTTAATAAATATCAAACAGGAAGATGGCGGGTTGGAAAGCTTTCGGTAAATTTTCTGAAAGTCCATTCTTTTTTCTTTTAAGATTATGTTGTTTTCAGTTTAGTCTCGTTTTAAGTTACATTCAAATCTCGAGACATTTGAACCGAAACATCAAATATTCACGTATGTTCACACTTTACAGACGCGCACGCGCACATCAATAAATGCAGACCCACAAGTGTAGGTGCGTGTGCCTATTAGACCTGCAGATCATTCTAACAACTATCTTCAATTAGACTTGAATTCTAGACCTTTTTGCAATTGTCAACAATAGTAAAAACAAAAACAAAAAAACTAACAAATAAATGTAACCAGATAGAAGGGAATTGACTCCTGTACTTTTTTAGATGATATTTTGTGTTTGAAATTATTTTAAAGAGTTTATTTACTTGGAAACAAAGGTATCCAAGAAAAATGTCGGACATAAGATGATCATCTCTGGAGGCCGATAATTGCTTAAAAAATAGACAAAATACTAGCAGAAACCTACAGACTTTGCTTTCGCTCTTTGAGAAAGGGGTTAGTTTGTTAACTGCCCGAGGCGTCCTCACCGGGGAATGCTACCGGGGTTGCCTAGACACTTTTGTAGGTCAGAGTGGCCCGGAGCGCTGACTTTTATTTTTCAATTCTACTTTTTGACCCTTGTGGAAAAGTTCTTGCAAGGGGAGGGAATTAATTACCCCCCCACACACACACACACCTGATGTCGTGAATTGTGCGAATATGTAATGTTCTACAAGGATTTTGTTTGATTTTGGAGCGTGTTTTGTACTCTTCAGATAACCGTCCAATATAAAGCATATTTTCTTCTTTTTTTTTAATTTAAGACTTTGCATTACGTTTGTGTTCAAGTAAATAAACACATTAAAATAAGTTAACGCATAAAAAACTTATCCAGGTAGGTAAAAGTATATATTGCTTTTGGTAACATTTTTTTTTTCGTTTTATCTTAACTGCTTTTTGCTAAATATATAAACGTTTTATTATTTATCTTTAACTCTACGATGATTCTTGTTTTAACTTTGAAATGTTGATCGAATACCACTATTTCAAACTTTCTTCCTGTCTTTGATTTTAAAAGATGTTTCTAGATAATATAAACATATGCAATAAAGATGCGTGGCGTGTATTATGAAGTTTCAGTGGTATTAAATTAAATTGTTTTTGCATTATTTAACAAAAATGTTTTTAAATTTTCAAACCAGCTCCGATACGGAAACCTTTTATTTGGCTTGTATTCGTATCTATCAACTCTCCCTTCCCCTTTGGCTTCCAAATGACTAAATTAGTGTGGCTTTACGTTTTAAATCGCAAAAAGAATGTCAATATGTCAGTCATTTTCATTTAACTAGGAAGTTACCATATAAAACAAATATTATATTATTTTATCTCTTGTATTAGTTGAGACTCTTTTTTTTTAGTTTTCCATTTTCTTCGTTATTTTCTTAAGGGTGATCAGATATTTTGAAGATAAAATGTCAGACGAGAAAGGATTACGCTTAAGCTGTTAACTATATTAAAGAATCAGGTGATAGTATTTTTGTGCCGTTATTATATGCGCCATTTTGTTTTCGCGTCAGGAAAATGCAGTTGTACTGCAACGCTTCAGGCTTGTTTTCAAAATGAATTTTTAACTTTACAGGAATCACATACAAACAATATTCGTTACTTATATAATAGTATCTTTACGTTTTACTTATTCACAAACAAATATTTTAAATCCTATCAACGTCTAAAACATTGCAAGGTTTCTTGAGTTCCTATATTCGTACAAAATAGGAACAAGTGATTTGTTGACAAGATAAAGTAAAAGAAAGAATACACATTAGTGATACGGTTGTTTCTACGATGTCAATACAAAAGTTCGGATCTCGAATAAATAAGATTTGTTTTTAAACTTGTCGTGCGTTATATTAATTTATTTTAATTTATATAACGTAAAAAAATGCGTGAAGACTTTGTAATTTGAAGACAGACACAAATTTATTGAAATTTGAACAAATTCGAATTGTTTATTCGTACGCAACTAGAAATGTTATATAGCCGTTTATATAAGGTGTGCATGTCGTATAGATAATCATGTCGTCGAGTGTGTATGCATGTATACGTGTCAGGTTGTATAGTGTAAATATTGTTTCAAATATCTATCCCAACTCAATAACATTCTGTATTTGAAAACATCAATGTCCAAAAATATTTTAACATACCGCAGCATCTTCTATTTCCTCGCTTCATCAGGTAATCCGGCTCAATTCGGAAATCACAGCATCTAACAGAAACAGACAAGTAAACAAAATAAATTTAAGGTGGAATACATATTAGTGAAACGGTAGTTTTTAGAATATCAATATCTGAGTTCGAATTTAGTATGAGTAAGATAAAAAATACACGTATTTTATAAATATGAATAAACAACGTAAAAAATATTACACACGGATTTAAAAAAAAAACTTATTGGCGTCTTTGTATTTGATAATCTACAAAATAGACAAATGCTATTCGGCATTTGTTGAAAGCAAATTAAGTTTACTTAATATAATTCTAGGATCCATTCATGTTATATATTTTGAATTAGAAAAATAATTATTTAAACCTATACTAATGGCTACCCGCAATTCCTCAATGCGTTCAACAGTGGCGTTTTTTCTGCATTTTATAGGTTCATGCTAAACAATTCTAATTGAAAGCATACTTAGATAGGTTTGATAAAAAATAGATAATGAGCGTGGTCGCATATTGCAAATGACTGAAGAAACATTTTATTGCAAATTTTATTCATCCATTCGTGGCGAGGCGTTTCTACAAAAGAAACTTTGTATTCAAACGGTTCTAGCCTGGTGCAAGGTTAATTAATGCCTAGCATTGTAAATAAACAAGTACCAGGGCGAATGATAAAATATATTAACAAAAAAAAAAAAATTTTTGTTATCAATCACTCCTGTTTTGACTTCAACCGTAAACATTGGGTTCACTGAATTTATAGACGGGTGCTTGCTAGGGATACATATGCAGTCTCCCAGGACGGGATAGTTAATGACAAGTATCCTATTACCTTTTGTGATCTATTAACACTGCTTATTTTAAGAGGAACTCAGAAAAGTAACAACGCGGGTATCTGTTTCAATACACCACCCAACTACTCGAAACTCATTTGTCCAAAATAATTATCGAATATTTATAGTACCTAGTATCCCAGTAACGCATTTGAATACTAATCACCTCAACATTGCTTGACGTTAGCATTTTTCTAAGAACTGATTTGAACATTACAAAAAACCGTAAATTGCTTCATACAGATTTTTATTATTCGTTTTTCTTGTACACTAACAAGTAATCTTTGACTATAGTTCGAATCCATTCAAGTTAATGGGATTTGTAGTTGGGTGATGGACAATATTATTAGAGGAGTGAAAACCTGGAATAGACAAAACTTGATTATTTACGAAGACGGCTGAATATGTCTTTGACATTTGACTTGAAACCTACCAGAGTGATGTTTCACATAATGCATGTTCCGTGAAAGAAACCCTGTTCATGGAAATTCAGTTTATGCTTTAGGAACAGTTTGGTAAAATGAAGAGGTGTAAATATTTTACAGAAAACTAGAGATTAAAGAGATCAGTCTAGTCTGCTCCGAAAATAAAAAGTAAAATAAACTTCACCTTTTATTCTGTAGAAAAAGATATAGTTAAGAGATCAGATTATTCATATTGGATTTAGAAGTCGATTTTATATTTATATTTACAGTTCGCCATTTAATTTCATCGTAGAAATTTTGTTTTTAGGTAATTCATCTTTTTATGTAGTTAAATCATTTTAACCGGGCAATGCCGGCACCAGGGTTCTGCTAGTAGCAAGACTAAATCAATAATTCACTTAAAAAATTGTCTGCATATCAAATAAATACATTGAATATATATTCAATGTATTTGATATGCAGACAATATCTCAATATTTCTCGAATTTTATTTAATAATAGTAAGAATAAAGAATTGTTTTTCTACGCATCCTGAGAATATAATGTCAGAAATTATGTTTGCATTTTACTCATGCTTATAACTTTGCATTCAATAATTTGTCATTCATCAAAACATGACATATCTTATTAAAATGATAGTCTGAGATATTTCAAGTTGTTACACGAGGCAAATTTGTTCAGCAACTTTTCAATAGAGAATAACGTTACACTAGAAACGTAACTGATCCAACCTGACAGATTGTGGTTACATTACCTCCACAAGAAAACGTTACTGTTCCGACATTAAAACTATGAAGTAGCTGTTTCAGAAGTTGAACAAGATGAAGACTTAATATATTTTGAAGTAAATGTGTTTAAGATATATTTTGAAGTAAATGTGTTTAAGATATATTTTGAAGTAAATGTGTTTAAGATATATTTTGAAGTAAATGTGTTTAAGATATATTTTGAAGTAAATGTGTTTAAGATATATTTTGAAGTAAATGTGTTTAAGATATATTTTGAAGTAAATGTGTTTAAGATATATTTTGAAGTAAATGTGTTTAAGATATATTTTGAAGTAAATGTGTTTAAGATATATTTTGAAGTAAATGTGTTTAAGATATATTTTGAAGTAAATGTGTTTAAGATATATTTTGAAGTAAATGTGTTTAAGATATATTTTGAAGTAAATGTGTTTAAGATATATTTTGAAGTAAATGTGTTTAAGATATATTTTGAAGTAAATGTGTTTAAGATATATTTTGAAGTAAATGTGTTTAAGATATATTTTGAAGTAAATGTGTTTAAGATATATTTTGAAGTAAATGTGTTTAAGATATATTTTGAAGTAAATGTGTTTAAGATATATTTTGAAGTAAATGTGTTTAAAATCACCACGCCTCAATTATGAGTATATGACATCTAAATTGTCAGATATGGGCTTAAGAATTTAAACTTTTATACATAAAACAGATTAAAAATGGAAACCTGAAAGACCTAAATCTCAACGTTTCACCCACTGTTGCGCAGACTTTATTAATAGTGAAAATAAACCACAAAAGAATTGCCGAAACGTTAAGTTTTTTTTATATCTTTCGCATAGATTATATCTTTATCCTTTTAACATAAAATTAATATGAACGGGTTGATATGTCGTTATGCCAAATGAATCGTTTATATGTATAAATACTGTTCATTGCTTATTGAAAAAAAGTAATAGTTGCAGAATGTATCTATTGAACTGGCGTGATTAGTGCAGTGATATCAGCACTATTTTTCTACGCGCAAGGATTGTTACCTTTCTTGCGTAGGAATACACGCGTGAAGAACGGGGGTTTGGGAATTGAACAACATGACTTAACTAACGCGTCAAAACGCCATCTTGTATATACGTTAAATAAACGTTAATAATCTTTAACATCACAATTAGTACTAAAACCTATTTCGCACATAAGCATGACATACAGCCAGGCGGACACGGTTTGTTTTTATTCTTAAGATGTTTTGGTGTATTGAATCTAATGAATTTCTTTTTATTTATGAAAATTAATGTCTACTTTTACGAGCAGTTTCTATCAAAAACACGTTTCACTTGCTTTGTTATGGGGACGTGTATGTTTCTTTCGAATTAAAATATCTTTTTATCAGGCTTTGGAACGGGTAATCTTTTTTTTTAATTTGTTTTTGTTGTTGTTGCTGTTGTTGTTGTCCCCACCCCTTTCTTCTGTTGCTTTTATCACAACTGAGTTAATTTCTGAAAATCTCTAGACCATTACGTTTTAGTTTTCAATTAATTCACAGGTGGTTTCACATAGCTGAAAAGGAAATCTTTTACTTTTAGGAACACCTATGGTGGTCATAATAGAAACGAGCTTTTTTTCGATACCAAAAGTGACTTTCTACGTCCACAACGCTTGTGTTCGAAATATTCATCGCTAAGAGGCTCTGCTGGTCATGCACGTTTGAAATTATTTTTATCGATAAATGCGCAAATTAAATATAAATCCGTCCTGTCACAATAGTTAGCGAGTAAAACATGTGCTTTTTTTCTAGCTATTTGTCGAAGCCATTTGAAATAGTGAGGGAAAGGAAAATAGCAAATAGTAACTCCGATGGTCTCTGCTAATCTGCTAATGAAAAGAATTCCTTCATTTTATGACGGCGTTAAGTGACGCTTTTTCTTTAGGTCATCAGATCTGATAATATAAAAATATTATAGCATGTAATTCATAAAATCACAGTTCACGCGTGACTTTATGAATTAGCGCAAACACTAGGGAAGAAAACATTTTGCTCATCATTTTCCGTGAGGAGGGGTATTAGTATTATTATATATATTATTATTATAGTGTAAGTCTAAATAAGTACGTAAATTATAATAAATATAAATTATTGCATTATTATGAGTCTAATAAAGAATATACTTGCTAGTATGTGTGAAGTTGTATTCATTAGATATATTAGAATACAATTAAAATGAAACTATAACAAATGGTCTCGGTTTTTACGTCTGTACGTGACCCGTTGGGTCAGTGCTCTATAGATTTAGATTAGTTACTAGTTCATTAAACTGAGAATTGTTATTTATTTTTCGAAAGACAAAAGCACTTTAGAATAAGGTTAGGAAATGATTATTTTTCAAACTACCTTTCAGGTGATGGCGGTTGTCTGACTTTTTATCTGCTACCTTCCTTCCCCTCGCCACGTGAAATGACTTCGTCCCGGGATTAGAAATAGACATATTTCACTCGCTAACTTTTGTGACGGGACGGATTAATATTTAAATACAAATACATACACATTGATTTTATTATATTTCATGATTTTATATTGGAGTACATCTCATAGTTACTCAGCATTACTTTTGAAGAGGTGATATTATTACACCGACAGTAATAGAATTTCCAGCGAATTCATATTTAAACCTATTTCGCATATCGGCATTAGTAAGTACTCCTTTCTACTCCTTTTTCACTGATGGAATGTATACTATCATTAGGACTATGAGAAGAGAATATTCTTTCCATTATTTTTACTCTCGAGTATATATCAGTTAATACCTTACGTTTTGAGATAAAGTGCTGTGATTCTCGATTAACTGTCTGTGTCGCATATATACTCGAGATTTAAACAATAAGAATATTCCGCTATAGCCCTAATTATCATTTCTGATATTTTAATATCAATATTTTTAAAACTACTTGTTAAATGAAATAGAAAATCTCGTACATTATTTTATGTCAGGCGTGAATGCAGAGCCGACACTTCAATCAAAATAAAATATACATAACGTGATTCATAATATATAGAGAGAGACACTAGTGTTTAACGCTTTCGCAATCATCGGTGTAGGAATGTTGTATAGCAGGGTTTCATATTTAAGAGATATGGCGGGGGATTCATATTGGGGCAATATAATACATGAATGACAATGATGATGAGAGGGAGACATTTATACTTATTACAGTTCTGGGATGCTTGGGACTTCATATAGATACTGAATGGAGATGTATACAAGTTCTTAACACAGAGGAGGGGAGATACATAATCTTGTAAGGGTTACACAATGTTCATTACAAGATGATTAACACATTACCTTTTTAGGGTTGAAAGATGACACATGACAACAGTTTTACTAAAACACAATGATGATTCTTTATTCATTGGACCGGTCGAATGATGATGACGTCAGGAATTCAAATTTGGGGTTTACATAGTTTAATATTCTTCCTTTTACTTCGAAAGGACGGACTCCAACTCAACTGCTCTCGACTCTACTCTTCTGTTGACTCCTGATCTGACTAACTCTAGCTCCTATTGAGAATCCCCCTTCGTCTATGACGTCAAAAGTGTTTCCAAAACGTGACCACTTCACGTGGCTATACATATTTTTCCAAACAAACTTTTAACAACAAAAGAATTCTAACCTATTTTTTAACAATATATTTTTAATTTGTATTCATTCTTTAGCTGACATTTTTAATATTCAGTTTTCTAAAAGAATGAACAATCAATTCTTTTTACGACATAAACAATATTTAACTATTCTAATAGAATTTAACAATAGCTAAATTCTAAAATTCCAATTCTTAAAGTTGCTTACAGGGTTAAAGTCTCGGCTTATCCTAATCTCATTTTCACCTATCTAATACTTTTCTTATTTACATGGAAAGGGGACAGCCTTTCCCTGTAAAAGGAAGTGATAATTATTGATGATCGGTAATCCTTCACACTATAACCTAAAATGCTACCTTTAGGTCACCGGCAATTTTTACAAGGATTAAATGGAATTAAATACATATAATGCAATATATATAATCATTACCACAATCAAACAATGTCGCAGCTCGCACAATCCATGAAATCAACAGACTGGAAAAATCTTGGCTCATTAGCTGCACATATCCGAACTCTGAATTTGAAACCAGAGTCTTTGCCTTCTGGTCAGTGACTTTTCATGGATAGTGTGAGCTGCGGCTTTGTTTGGTTGTGGAAATAATTATATTATCACACACGCACACATATGTATGGAGAAATATGTTAATTCAATTATATTTCACTTTTATTTATATCAATCTTTTAATATTTGATGCTAGATGTAACTGCAGAGCATATACAAATAAATGACAAGTCTATATTCCAAATTTCAAGATGTTGGCCATCTTATCGTTTATTTCTTTAAGTGCGTTGACATGAATTGTGTATGTCAACGTACTTAGAAATAAACGGTAAGATGGTCAACATCTTTAAATTTTGAATATAGTCGTGTGTATGTATGTATGTATATATATATATATATTGCTTTTTCTAAAGAAAAAACTAAGTTTGTAAGTAAACAAATGACTCCTTTCGTCTCCCCGCCCCGCGTCTGTCTGCACTTTTCAAACTGAATGTCAACCTGTTTCTAAAAAAAAAAAGGTGAGTTTAAATCTACTTAGGAACAACTTGAACAGCAACGACAGAATTCGACGACAAAACTAATTTTTCTTTTTTGCGTTTTGTTTCAAAGTATTCCCAGCGGGAATGATTGCCACAAAGCTGTATTGATTTAGGTTGTTGGTTTTTTTTGAAAATGAATGCCTTCGAAACTCAAATGGTTCCCTTAACCTGATTAAATAAGATTGTATGCTAAACTATTTAAGAATGAATAATGCTGTAATCACCCCGAGCTTCCGATTTTGTCTACCCAGTTTCGTTGATTGTTTTAGAGCTTTGTTTTCCCTGGAGATCAACTTGCTTTTGATTAAATCCTTTTATGTTCTCCCTTTTTTTCTCCCTCAAGCTTCGTTCCGTTTTGTTGCATGAAAATGCGTATCGGTTGTTATTGTTTTTGCGGAATGAAAAGCGCCTACAACTATATTTCCAGATAACTCCTCTTACCAAGAAGTCGAGGAAAGATGTCAATATTTGCATAGTTCTTCATTTTGTCAAGTATTCCTGAATTTTCAATCACTGTGTAAACGAATGACCTTTACAGCCGTATTAGACTAACAATCATAATCTTGATAAATAATCAATATAAGTTCCTATAACAAGAAAAAAAAATTAAATTTATAATTACAAAGTTTTTGTTAAAAAACAAGATAGAATGAAGTATTTCCTTATTCCATGGACTTTAAAGTCCTGGATATAACCTTAACTATATCCAGTGGTGAGGGCCCCAGCTTGCGGGCTTTGGTGAGTGTGGAGCCACACTTTAATTGCTATTGCTTCCAAGTCCACTCGGAGTGGTAGTACCTGTTAGGGTCCCAACTATGGGTTAAATAGAAACTGACTTGAAAACAACAAATATATTCTATTAACAAAACATTTTCTTCAAAATCTTTGGATTCGGCATTAAATAACCCGAAAAGGGTTGATATGCCGTAAAACAAAGCAACCAATCTATGAAGCTTAAAGATTTAACCTTTTTGCTTGGAGGAAAATAGTTAGGAAAATATTTTTGTATAGAATTGCTATAACGTTGGTAGTTAGCGCAAAATTTGAAAACTGTAGAGTTCAGAAGAGAGTAATGTATTAAAATGTATAAAATGAAGAAAGAAAACTCACATTGAAAGTGATGTCCATGTATGAAGAAGTAAAATAAGATGCAGCCATTGGTTAAAAGTTGGTAAAATCCTTAAGTCCATAGTGCTGGTATGAGTAAATCAACAGATTTGGTGAAAGAATATTTAGATCATGTAGATTTTAAATGGTTATGTTGAAAAATCTACCACAAAACAGACAGTGAGTATAAGAAGCTAATGGAGATTTCTTCATTTTTATAAAAGGTAAAGTGTTAAAAGGTTCGATGTGATTTTTATATCGGGAAGAATTTAGTTTTACCTGCTTTTTCTTCCATGGCCAAAAATTAGTTTGATCACACACACATACACACACACACACACACACACACACACACACACACACATATATATATATATATATATATATATATAAGCAATGTAAAGTTACACACTTTAGAAAACATTTTTTTAACGAATTTTAAATAAGAAAATTTGATAACCTGAAAATATTGAAATGATAAAATCACTTTTATTTTTCATTTTATTTTTTTATTTTAAATTTTTTATTTATTTTTTTGGGGGGGTGTTATTAAATTCCGAATTTTCGCCAATAACATGACTTTATCAAGATCAGGCCGATTGAGTTTTTTTTTTCTTCATAATGATCTAATGAGTCGTCGTAGCCTCCTGAAGAGAACATATGTCTTCTTTACATTACATTATGAAGAAAAAAAAACTTAATCGGACTGATCTCCTTGATAAAGCCATGTTCTTGGCGAAAATTTGGAATTTAATAAAAAAAAAAATAAATTAAATAAAAAAAAAAATGATTTTATCATTTTTCAACATTTTCAGGTTTTCAAATTTTCTTATTTAAATATATATAACAGTGAAAAGAGGCAATGCAGAAACATGTATGTACATATGTACCCATGCATACTATAAACATGCGCTAGTCATTCTTCGATCACTTTTCGATAAACACAAGAGTTTTAGTGCGTTTACATCTAAGAAACTAAAACTATATAACAATTATATATAAAGATTGTATAGTTACATACACGAAAAAGTACGCTAAACTCTAATAAGATACTGCATGTCGTAATCATAGTTGCGGATCTATGGTCGAGAAACTGCCCTTCTTAAAACGGGAAAATAATTACGGAAAATACGATCATTAATTAAGGTTGAGGACCACCCTGTTGAAATGTTAATATCTAAAGAGTTCCTCCGTCTAAGGTTCTTCTGAAATCTCACCCTTAGAGGTGTAAACTTCACTCCGTAATTTAGTGCCAACTCTTCTAATTGCTTTGGCCAGTTTCTATTAACCGAAAGTAGGCATTGCAAACGTTTGCCACCCTTTTACCTCCCTTTGAAGAATTCTTTAAAAGACGAAAATAAAGTGATTTATAGCTTTCTACGATTAGTACACTTGCCATTATTGCCGAGTTATGCTTTCAAGTATTCGGTTGTTTTGTTTGTTGTTTATGTGCTGTTACTGTTCAAGGCGAATCTATGATTTGTTGCTGGACGAAATAAACTGGCAAAAAATACAGCAAAGGAACCTCGATAACACATTCATTACAACAGCCAGAATTGTCCGTTCTCCCTCCGTTCGGGGTTGAGGGTCTGATTATTGCCCTGGTTGCTTAATATCAACCAAAAGTAGACCTTGCATTCGTCTAACACCTTTAAACTTGCTGTAAAGAATTCTAAGAAAGACGAAACAAATGGACTTTATTCTTTTTTCCCCCCCTTTTTTTACGTGATGATTAATGGTCTTTTACGATTGCTGTTTGTGGTTATTTTTCAAATACGATCCTCATCGAACAATTTTTCATTTTGACAGTATCATTTTGGCTTATTTTATCGCCATTATTAGCAGGAGACTGAGCTTATTTTTCTTGAAAAATGTCTTTGATATTACAGGAGGCGCTTGGATTATTACATTTATCTTTGTAAAAGAAAATGGCGTTCTCAAAATACTCTTAAGGGCAATGTACGATTCCGGCTAAAAATAAAATTAAATACATATAATATATCAGCTTCGCTATTGTGTTTGTAACATATCTTTCAACAAACCTTTATTATTTACGACACGAGGCTTGGTCATACAAAGATATTGAGGTTCACAGCATGCTAGATCAGTCTTATCAAGCTTAACAAAGAGTGTATCAATTTATAGTCTTCATCGTTTTACTCGTGAACCCAAAACTAGATGTGGAGACTTGGAGGTCAATAATTTCTGTCCGTGAGTAAAGATAATTGCAGTGCCATATATAGTAGTGCATACCTTCCTATGGAAAACAAGTAATGCTTTGGTAGTGGTCGCTTTATAATAAAGAATAATGTGTATTTATTTGTATATAAATGATATTAAATTTTGGTTTCTCCTCGCATTTTAAAGGTTTAGTATAGAGACTAGAAAAGTCAACTTTCTTACTTTTCTATGAGTGAAGGGATTTAAATTTAGTTATATACAAATTACTACATATTTTTTTATTTATCACAGTTATATATATATTAGTTTAAAAAATCCAGCAGAGTGCTCAATTAAAATGAAAATCCAAAAGAATAAGAGCGTATTTATATTTTGTATTTTGTGTACAGAAAGTTTTTAGATAAAGCATTGGCACCGCCGGTTTCAAGCCCGATAATTATGACCGGTTAAGATATCCATATCAAGCTCTCTTCAGCCAATACTCAACTCCTTGAGCTTGATATGGATATCTAAAACGGTCCTAATTATCGGGCTTGAAACCGGCAGTACCAATGACTTATCTCCTCTAACAACTTTCTGTACACAAAATACAATATATATATATATATATATATATATATATATATCATATCTTTTTAAAGGATACCATGTTGGATCAGTACTTCTGTGGTGTCATGTATTTAATAACAACACTTCTATATGTATAACCCCCTGTACATTTTGTCCCATTTAAAGAACTTCAGGGAATTAAAATTTTCTTTCTTCATTTTGTCAGATTTATTAAGATATGTAAACAATTTTACGTATTATAAAACACGTCAAACGCCAGAGTGAAGTAAATTATTGAAAAGCCGTTAAAAAGACCTACACTTTGTCTTAGGCTTAAGAATTTCGAATATGAGTCGATCAAATATTCATGGTCTTTCCTTAGCAACTTATATCGACCCAAGTTGCTTTACAAGGTATATCGAATAGTCCGCCATGACCGGCTAGACAAGAATGGACACGACAAGATTAAACTAGAATCGCTGGAGATAGCGAAGAGACCCCCCTTCCATCACGCACGCTTTTTATATAAGAGAATATCTTGCTCTGATCTCTTGACACGAGATGGTGAGTATAAGTTGAATGTCCAAATACATTTAAACCTTTTGTTTCGATTTTAAGACCATCTATATCAATAAAAATGGATGATTTTACGTCAGTCCGCATGAGATTTGGGTTTAAAGCAGAAATTAAAATAGAAAGTATTGGATTGTGAATAATTTTAGTTGTGATATTAAAAAGATGTGGGGAGATTTGAAAAATTAATGAAAGATAAACAAAACAATTATTGATTTTTTTTTTTTCAGACGTGTTAGGTCGAAAATAATCCGCCTAAATATTAGAATCTCTCATTACGAGCACTCACACGTTTGTTTTCGATTTTCATTGTGTTTCGTTTGTTTGTTGGTTTTTTTTTTTTGGTGGTGTGTGCGTCTGTAGTGTATGTGTTGTGTGTGTGCGTGTTTTTTTTTTTCATTTTTTTCCGGAGTTGTTGCCTACTAAACTGTGCTGAAAGGTCGGTTCCCCACTGTAAACATTTTTTGCTCCAGATTAAATCCGATTGACACAGTCTTTGTACACTTAACCTACACTATGTGTGCGTATAACGAGTATTCATATATGCATTTTAATACCTGCTCGCATCCTTTGATGATCAATGCAAAGTTATTTTTCTACTTCTTCTGTTTAACCTTAAAACTGAGAGAATGTCATTTTTGAAAACAACTTTCCAAGAATGAAACCACTCAATCACCGCAACGTAATCCTCGTAGCAGAATGAGGTTGTTTCTAGAATGATCGGATTATGTCTTTAAGAAAAGTTCAAGTGCGGGAGGTAGAAAGTCTTTTGTGTTGGCTCCGTTTCTAAATTTCGGGAGATCATAGGTGAACGTTGATAAGCTCGGTTTATTCTTGAAATGATTTGCTTTATCGGTTGAGGTTTTCCTTGGACACCGATAAGCTCTCCGGGTGCAAATCTTAGGAAAGATAGACAGTGGAAGGGGAACATTGGGACGTCTAAATCCTTTGTATCAAATTAAATGAAGAACTCCTTTTCGTCGTAGAAGAGATTGTAACAATCTATATTCTTTGTGTGTGCGTGTCTATTCGTGCAATTCTGATGAGTCGTTTTAGATCATATAATTAAGCAACATGTAAACACAAAAGTTCTATTTTACTTTATTGCTGCGTTTCCTATATGTTACTCACATAATAAAATAATGCACAATTACGAGAAGAGATGGTAAAGTATACACATTCTTATTTATATGAACATTATTAGCTACATATATGCATACATGTTCCAGTTTAAGTATCACTATGGTATTAGATAGTGGGGGTTCATGGAAATTCCACGCTATTTTTATGTCAATGTACATAATTATCAGTACTAAATTTCCGTATAAAAATCTGTCTGTCAATATAAAGAAAAAACATTTTTTTCGTATTGATTTAATATGTTCGATATTTTTTAAATAAAAGGAAAATGCAAATTAAAATAGAACAATTTATATATATATATATATATATATATATATAAATTCTTGCTGTAAAATCTAATTGTCAGCTAAATGTTTGCCAAATGAATACAACAAATCTCACTTTTTGAAATGCATTCATTCAAATTTTGTTTAATCGACGAGATGCCATGATTCGATGTTGGAACAATAAATTTTAAAATGAATAAATATGAAATTATATCAGATTTGTTACGAATTTGATATCATTTTTTATGCGTGGTAAACTATATCACACGTACGAACACAAAATATCTTAATGTATTACTAATAACTAGCAGAACTTGTGGAAATTTCACGGTAATTTGTTTCTCATTAATTAATTTATGCGATGATGTTTTGTGTCTCTGGACGTACGGACAAGTAAATTAATATTTATATAATATCAACAAAATTTTAACCAATGACATTCTTGTATTTAATGGGTGCTTCATGCTAAATTTGAAATTATCTCCAATAGTTTTAGAGCATATTAGTGATCAGTACACACAACTTCTACCAGTGTAGGTTTAACACTGTTTTGATAGTTCAATGTGTTATATTAATTTTGTTCTAGATTTAGCAAGTTTTTTTTTTTTTTTTTTTTTTTCATTTGGATGCAGGTGTTTAATGAGTGTTTCGTTTTCGTTCAACGGTTTGTTGGTTTCTGATTCTTTTTGCGTTTTGTTTTTAATTTGTTATTGCGAGATTTTTCTTTAAACTTTTGTTTTATATTTTGTTCGGATGTTTTATTTAATTCTATTCATGTCGTATCGCTTCCAAAGCTTTTCTCCTCTTTCATGTTTTCAAAAAAAAAAGACAGGAAAGATGTAGCAAGCAATTAACGCATTAGACACACAAAAAGATTTCTTTCACCTCCTAAAGTTTTTGTTTTGTAGTTTTTTTTGTTTTGTTTTTTTGTTTTTGTTTTTTTTGCACCGTCTCTTTTAGTGCAAGAACTTGTTCTGTTTGCGTTCTTTATTTCATCAAGAAAGCTTTCGTTTGAATTTTTGTTGCTTGGAGTATATCATTGTGAGAGAGGAACAGGTGAGACTTGTCTCTACAAGATAGATTGCTATCCCCGATGGTCGGTGAAACTAAATAAACAGAAATCAAGAAGATGCTATTGATATGTGAATAAAACGACCGAGAATCGGAACGCAAGTATCTACTTAGTTCATGGTAAAGAAAAGAAACCTTCTCAAACTCTGGAAAGATTTTCTGTTAAGTACGTAATACATACACACACACACACACACACACATATATATATATATATATATATATGTATATATATATATATATATCTATAATTGCCGATGGCCGTGGTTTATCATTATCCTCCTTCCAAATGGAGAGGGGGAGAGAGCGAGGTTCGAATCTTATGACCAGCGATAATCGTAACTTCCTGTATTGATGATTCCGGAAGGACGAAACACTAGTGTCTGTAGGTATTAAAAATCATTATTTATAATTATATATATTACTAATGTTGGGGGGATTAATATTAATTTGGAAGCAGAAAAATTGAAACTTTTGGGGATATATGAAACGGAAAAACTTGTGTCGATTTTCCAATTTAGTTGACATTTTTTTTTATTTGATTTTGTTTAAAGAAAAATCTCCCACCGCTGTTAGTAATGATAAAATGATATTTATTCACATTAAGCTACTAGTAATTAACTAGTAAAACTAAAATTTGAAGATTATCTTCCACGAGTGTATTTTTACGTTTGAGAAAATATCTGCATATTTAACATGTGTTTTTACAGTAATTAGGAAAGAATAATAGCTTTATTGTAAAATATTTAGAGATTTATAAAGAATTGGAATCGGGGGGAAAATATTGGAATCGTCCCATTACTAACATATACGTGTGTGTGTGTGTGTGTGTGTGTGTGTGTGTTAGTCACAGATTATCAGATACTGACCGCAATACACTATTTAAGTCGTTAAGTGTCAATTTTTAGTCTACAGACTCGAAATTTGATATACAGGGTACTGAAATTTGGGAGAATCGATGTGATCGGTTTTTGGCAAGAAATTTGGCCTTTGAGAACTCTACCAAACTCCTCAGACAATTTTGGGTTTACGCACTTGAATTTTTAGATATATGTTCCTTTGACATGGATCTAACTTAATGATTTGATTTGAGCCCAAAACAATAAATTTTAAGGGGTCATAATAGGTGTCAAAGTTTAAATAAAAATTGACCTCTTCGGTCTCTTCCAAATTACTCAGAATATTTCTGGTCTAAATATTTGAAATTTTACATAAAGGGTATTCAGAAATAAGTCAAGCTTTTTCATCAGTTTGGGTCTAAAATGTTTAGTTAGCAATATATAAATGTATGTATGTATGTATGTTTGCATGTCTGCCTTAAACTTTCAATAGAGGTGACGTATTTTACCAATATCAGTATCGTTTTAAAGTTCCACCTTTCAAATGACAAATATCGAAAAATTGGCTAAAAACATTAATAGCTTCCTCTTCAATTAGGCACTTTTCTACAGGGGGGGGCACTTTTTTCGCCGATATTTTTTCAAGTTCTCCCCTCCTTTAGATTGTCTAGCCTTAATTTTTAAAAATGTCGCTTCCGGTTTTTTTTGTTTTTTTTTTGTTCAACATACACATCCAAACACCCGGGCAACGACGGGCTGAATATACATATATATATATATATATATATATATATATATATATATATATATATATATATATATATACGGGAGAGTTAAAAGAGAATAAAATCAATTCTTTAAGAGAAGTTTTCAATACAGCTTTTACAGTCGTAATGTGAGCTATATTTACTTTCATCTGGCATAATTCTGTAGAGATAAACTCCCATCATTAAACTTAAATGCTTCTAATTTTGTGAACCTATAACAATTCAATTAATAAATTTTGTGAACCTATAACAATTCAATTAATAAATATTTCTTAAATTCCAGTTTCTTAGATGTTCTTTGACAAGTGTATAAGGGTATAATATAATAGTCCACTGAGAACTGTGCAAACTACTTTTTAACACGCTGACATATAAGACTAGAAGATGTACCCGGCGTTCACTGGTAAGCATAAATTGAAATTCCTTTTTAAAAAATGAAGTGAATAAAATGGAAAGAAACTAAGACATATGCATGCGAGTATTGTTTTTCTAAAGTTTACTTTTTGTAAGTAAAAAAAAATACTCGAACTGAGATTGAAACCAAAACTTAGACGATGAGTCAAGTACGATAACCATTAAACCAACTTGCCACGTATTTTAAAATTTGTTTTCAAACAGTTCACATATAAACATCTGATTAACTCACATGTACAAATTTGACATTTTAGGAGCCCCCCCCCCCTTTTTTTTATTCTCGGATGAAAACAGATTAAATTTTTTCCACATGTCTGGGTCCTGGATATGACCTTAAACTATATCCGATGGTGAGGCCCCAGCTTGCGGGCTCTGGGGAGTGTGGAGCCACCCTTTAATTGCCATTGCTCCCAGGTCCATTCTAACCCGGAGTTGTAGTACCTGTTAGGCTCCCAACTATGGGTTAAATAGAAACTGACTTGCAAAAAACAAATATATTCTATTAACAAAACTTTCTTCAAAATCACCGGATTCGGCATTAAATAACCTGAAAAGGGTTCATATGCCGTAAAACAAAAACAACCAACCAACCAATCCACATGTCTGAATACCGTATATACCAAATATCCAGTTTGTAGATCAAAAATTCGTTGAATGTATAGGTTTTGAAATCTCAGATACAAGCATTCTCACTGTTATAAAGATATAGATTACAAACTAAATACATTATTGGGAACCGTTAGGCACATAATCTTATGGAGGTTGGGATAGATAAAATTTCTGAACTAATATGAAAACATGCCGCGTGCATTTAAATAATAATTTTCTCAATTTCCTTTTTTCGTCTTTGTTCTAATTTCTTTAAGAATGTATGATACACTTTTCACTATAGGAAAATCCGTGTAATTGCAGTTAAGCGATTTTTCTTATTGCTATTTATATTGCATTGCTATTTTAACTGTGTACAGTCATAGTTAATAGAGCATGCAATAAGGCAAAGGTCTAGGGAAGTCAGACCGATCTGCTATAAGTAGAGCTGTGACAACAGAATATTCTTTTCATTGTTTTGACACTGGAGTATATATCTGTTGATAGTTATGTTTTTATATACAGTAATGTGGTTCTCGGTTGATTAAATGAGTCTGTCTCAGACATATACTTGAGAGTCGAAACAATGAAAAGAATATTCTGTTGTCGCAGCCCTAGCCATAAACCATCAAAATATTTTGTTATTTGTTGCGGGAAGTATTTCATTAGTTTGTTCACAAATCGTAAGGAAATTCGAGCAAATGATAAAACTTTATATTTAAATATTCGTAAAACTCAATATTTAAAATTTTAGCCCATGTGCCATTTTTTTGTTTGACCTTTTTTTTTTTTCTTCAAGAATGTTCTTTAACCAATTTTCTATTCTTGTCATGATTTGACGTTTTTGGCGGTTTTCATTTGTCTTGTAAAAAAAAAAACGTCAGAATTTTTTATGCCTTTTCTCCATTTTACAGAACTTTTCGTTTTTTTTTTCTATTCGAGTTGTACATATGCTTTGCATTTCTTGAAAAACAAATCTTTTGTTTGCTTTGGTTCGTTATTTCTATTCTGAGTATTTTGACAAGAAAATAACTGAATAGTCTCTACAGCAGAACAAATTAAGAATTTTACTTTTTTCATATTTGTCTTGAAATCATTGTAATTCGATGTGCGGCTGTCTGGACAAGTTTAACATAGTTGCAAAATAAAAACATAACGAATATGTGTCGTCTATTGAAAATAGTTATTTTTTATATTGGATATTCAAAGAAAATTCTTAAAGTTTTGTCAGACATTTGAAATTCTTGACACTAATATCCTCAGAAAGACATGAGCCAAAATCCCCTTGCAGTTAAAATAGTGAATTATGTGAAATGAATTGTATACACTAGATTGTTACTAGAAGTAGGTCTTAAATAGAAATAAAACAGTTGATATTCTTTAAACCTACAAAGTCAACCAAATCCTCATTATTGTTGCAATCACAAACGATGTAGTTCACGTTGTTGTTGAATCTAATGCAAGAATATTCAAGAAAAACTTAGTGTTTCTCCTTAACACCCACTTGAACTTTCTTACCTGTGTCATCAAATCGTCTTTCTATTTGATCGAATGAGACTTAAAATTGTTCACCTGTGTCGAACTCTCTTCGGCTTCTTTTTATATTCGTCCTCCGGCAAAACGGCGTCTCGCACACTGTGACGTTCTTTATGATCTGAATCGTCAATCTTATTTGAAATCGATGCTACCGATGGTTAATGGTCTTCTATTAGGCATATATAAATAAGTGTTACGTTCTTTTTTATTTTATTATAATCGACCACTGTGCTGGGGTTCTCTCCGCTAACCTGATATATTAGTCTGAAGTCAGAGGCAAAGAACATCGAAGGCTAATATTTGATAGCTAATTCTTATAAAATATGTCAGCGCATATGAACAAAAAATCAATCGTTTGGAATACTGTAAACATAATCAGCTCAATAGAGGAATGCTCGTCGTAGATTACATGAAAAGTAAAAAATAAAAGTTACTGAATTAACATTGTACATGTATAAAAAACGCAAGACACGTCAAGTGGAGTACTGCCTAGTACAAGCATTGACGGCTATCGCTCTCCATCCATCCTATCTTGAGGCATTCAGGAATTTATTGTTGCTCAACCCTACCGAGCTAGATGTTCTCATTCAGAAGCTTACTTACGCTGTTTCTAGAATAGAATGTGTTGCTATAGATAGTAAGTTGCACTTCCGAACAATGCCCACACTATGCGATTGTCCTGACCATTGTACTAAGAGGTATCTTTTTCTCAGCACAACGAAATACGAAACCATAAGCAGAAATGTTAGTTTGCTTTCATATTACATCACCCCCTGCTTTCCATGACCTCACGTTAACCTGATCTGGGGAGGGGGGTCTACGTGGGTTCTCGACCTTGCTCAAGGGTCTCCCACAGACGAACGGAGGAAAGGAGGCGCCTTGCTTTTCCTTTGCCAGTAGTGCTGTCCCACTATCATATATATATATATATATATATATATATATATATATATGCAATGTATAGGGCTTTATATCTTGTTTTCTATAGAAATACACAAATTTGCAATAAAAGCGATGTCCGTTATCTATGAATTAATATCCTTTTAATATTCCGCTTTATTTTCCCCCAGGAGGACAACATTTATGATTAAAAGCCAGCTCCTTAATAAGAAACACTCTGAGTTGGAAGAAAACCGAAAATTACCTTATTCTAGAAAGTTTTCTTTTAATGATAGGGAACAGGAAAGCTGAGGAGTAGTTTCAAAAACAGATACTACACTTTGTCACTTCAAAAATGCTAAGTATCTAGCGATGATAAATATACGCCCACATTCAAATTCCTTGTCTTCATATAGGAAAATTGTTTCGGTTGATTTGAAACTCATTTGGACTTGAATTCAATTGCGCAGCAAACAGCGTTTTGTAACATATCTGTCCGTGCGACTTGACATGTCCAATCGTTGGCGATTCGTGTCAGGAATTCGCAGCATGTTTGATTCGCTCCACCTGCGCGGTTCGTCTTCAATGCTGCTTCTGCTATTATTAATTTAGTTTCTTCACCCATCTGTGTATATTGCTCTTGTCAATAATGTCATTTGTGTGAGCATCTAGAATATGAAGTGTTTCCTCGATAGCAAACGGCCTTTATGCACCCTCTGCCAAGAGGTTAGTCGTCGCACATGGCTTCTGTTGGGAATGAATAATTAATATGAAATGATTAATTAGAATTACTTCATGATATTATGGAGGAGACAGACTGTTTCTTTAATAACATGCGTAATTGGAATTAGGAGTTTGAATTAATAAACAGGTTCTAGTCACTTGCTTTTCGAATAGTATAAGGGGAGCAATGTGGTGCAGTGGTTGCTGGTATGGATTGTGAACTAGGCTTGTCGAGGTCAACTTCTGTAGAGTGTACTGTATCAAATACTTTTCAGTTATGTACTCTCCATTTAAGTATGAACTAAATAGAGTAGTTTAGACTAAACTTTAATAGTATATAGGCAGATAATGTACATGGTTTTTTTTAGAGACGGTGAACTTTAAATCGGCAACTCCATTTTATTTAATTATAAATTGGCAACTATCGGTTATTTTGAGTTCAGCTTTGTTTGGCAATTCATCCTGAAGAGACCGACACTCGAACAGCTTTTTCCAGATAGCAAATGAAATGAACAATTTAACGAGAAACATTTAATGAACAAATGATTTCACGAAATTGACTTAACTCGTTATCTCGACCGTGCAATTTAACCAGAGTAGATTATTTTGTCTGTGGATATGTACAGTAACATGTATACGCTGGAAAACTATACACAATAGATCACTAGGAAGATAATATTCGACGTTTTATTGCTGATAAAAGTTTAATTTAATGCATAAAGTTTATGAAAATTAGACCTTTACATTACATCGTATTCGCTTGAGCCTCGAGGCTATACGCCTGAAATTGTTTTTAAATTATGAATGCCAATACTTTATCTTTGGAATAAACCACATATTTGTATAATAAAAATATTTTTCTGTGATTTATTTTAAATCCGCTACCTTTAATAAAGAGACACACACACACATACATATATATATATATATATATATATATATATATATATATATATATATATATATATATATATATATATATATTCCATGTATCCTGTTAAAATAAAAATATATATATTCCATGTATCCTGTTAAAATAAAAAGCCTATTTCTCTACTTACCTCTGTAGTGTTTATAGCCTAGTGGATTTTTGCTACAAATAATGCCTCTAAAAGAGAGGGGAAGTTGGAAATTACGCAACCTGTGTTTCGCTACCCTCCGTGCGAAAGCAGCTATATAGATTAATATAAAATGTGTATTATACCTATATACGTTAACCCTTGCTTCATATGCGCAGCCATTCTTACAGGGAGTATCCATTGTTTCTCGGAATTCAAATGCTCGACTATTAACGCACAATAATGACAATCTACTCATAAAGTAACTCCTAAATGTCTCGAGGCAGTTATCCACATTCTTTGGAAAACAAATGTTTAAAATGGAATTAGTTTCCGTTGAACTGAGAGAAACCATCTTTAGTTTTTTTTTTTTGTTTTTTTTTTTGTTTGTTTTTTTTTTATTTTTTTTGTTTTTTTTTTTATTTTTTTTTTTGTTTGTTTTGTTTTTTTATAGAATATCTCATTGATAAGTATGAGGTTGATAGATTCTGATCCGCAAAAAGTAATTTCTTTGTCAAAAATATAACTCTTGTAATGAGAGCATTACATGGCAAAATAAGAAAATTGGGAATGGTTTACTTTCTACTCCCCATATTTATTTTCGGTTCTCTATGAAAAATAAATACCCGAGACTTTGAGAAAGGAATAAAATATTGATGGAATTATGAACCACATATGCGAAAATACATTTTAATCCGTCTTAAAAGAATGAAGATAAACCATAACTTTGATTCTAGATTTGTACCAAATATTCTTTCATAATCGTAAGATACCAAATAAGCATGATTCTCTGGATTATTTTCCTTAAGACTTCTTAAGCTTAAGACTTTAAGAAATTTTCGATAATTAGAATCAAGGAATGGATTTTGCTCCAAATTGGAACAAATATTCGAAACAAATTCTTGCATAATTGTATCTTGGGTTTGTTTTATGGCATATATACCCCTTTTCGATTATTTTATTTCGAATCCAGGTGCAACTGTTTCATTACGAGAATTTTACCTGTTCTGAGACGGGTGTATTATATGAATGTATTTTAGTTAAGTCATATTAGCAGTATGCCAAATTTAAAATTATACATATTAAAATTCAAAAGGTCGGTACACTTTGTTACAGACAACAATGGTCAAATAGATATTTGACGGGGAAATATATTGAACGATCAGAGAATAGCAAATGTGCAACAAAATGAAGCAATGTCTTTTTTTATTATTAAAACGATGAATTTTCACAAAAAATGCTGTTATTTGCACGAAGGAGTGACTGTATTTCCTATTTTCGCGAAAGTCTGCAAACATCAAAGTCCTATCATTTGTCCCCATTCAAATGAGAAGACACGTTAGAACTTCGGTTTTGTATATTCGCAATATTCACTGAAGCAGAATGATATGTTTTTAGCTAATACAGACCGTCCCATGTCATTTTTTTTTAATCTTGCAGTTGGCTTGTTCATATTGATAAAATTGATACCCCCGTACATCGCCGACTTCCAATGTTTATTAATATATTTATATACACCTTGTTCGTAAGTTATGTGAGGCGATAGACATGTGTAATATATCTCTCCTGTCGCTAAAACGCTACTCGTCTCTCTTTTATCTCTGAAGGAAAGAAAAGGTCTTTTCTGGGCCCTTTGTGTTTGCTTACTGAAGCTTGCGGCGCCATATTACTCTTCATTGCTTGCTTACTGTCCTGTGTCAGATAGTTTTCTAACGAAATCCACCCACTATCTGGTAAATGTCAGAAAGAGGAAAATATAAGAGAGGTTGGAGGTAATAGGGGTCACAAAGGTATGAGGATGGGACAAGTGGTGCTATGGGTTTGATATACGAATACAGTCTTGGAAGATAATATACAATAGAAAGTATTTCTATCATAATAGAAGTATGGACGAAAGAAATAAATTGTTCGAAGAAAAAAAAAATGGAAAATGATTTTTTTCCTGATTTTAGTTTTAATAAACTTTCTATTCTTTTTAGTCGCGTGCAAGCGACTCTATAGTCACTCTGTCGGTCGGTCGGTCGGTTTGTCGGTCTGTCCGTAACACTTTTGTGCTTGGCCTTTTTGGTTAAGATCAAAGGTCTGTTAATAGATGATGTTCTTAGCTTTTTAAGTTTTTCTTGGCCTTTTGGCCAAGATTAAAGTATAGTATCTGTTCTTACTACATGATGTACTTATGTTTGTAACTTTGTGATATAAAGTGGGGGATGACTTTTCTGTATTTTTTAATGTAAAATGATCACCCACTTTACAACCAGTCAGTCTCAAAGCCATTCAAGTCATTCTCCAGGTACGTCAAGTTGTTTTTGTAAGGATTCCAGTTATTTTTTAAGCATTCAAGTCATTCTTAAGGTAATTCAATCCATCCTTAAGTTCATTAAAGTCATTCTAAGTCATTTACTTTATTTAAGTCATTTCAGCCCATTTTTCAGTCATTATAGTTCATGTCAATCCTACATTCACGCATTCATTCATTACACGATTGCACACGACTAATGGCTATCGGCCTTGTTTCATGTTCTCCAGCTTTTAAATTATCTCGATTATTTCCAACACCATGCAATGTGCCGTGGTTAAAAGAATCTGCCATGCAGTGTTCAAATCCTGTCAGATACACTATTGTATTCGCTAATATGAGGGGCGTTCCCAAAGTTTTAAAAAAATACTTTTTACTCAAAATGTTGAAGAGCTACGATGACTGGTGTAGTAGCACCAAAAATGACCGATCTTTTATTCTCTAGAATTTATTTCTCTAGATAGTCATCATTCTAAATGCAATTTTGCCACGAATTCAGTGACGCATCTCTGCTTCTGACTCACGTCCATGTCAGGGGTTGGTTTCTTAGTCGTCTACTGTCCTTATCTGCAACATAAAGTTACCATAACGATGCAATCGGACCTGATCCATTTAGGCAGAATGGAAACAAAATAGAAGACATTACTTTTGGAACGGCACTCGTATCTTTGGAAACGACATGAACGCAGGCTTTTCGTCTTTACTATTGATGCGACAACTCAATTTGTCACTAATAGAATAATGGATCTTATACTCATCGGCTTTAATCTACTCTATTTTTGTCTGTAGGAGAAAGGTGGAAGATACGCCGACAGCCTCACGCTTAGGAGATACCAGCTCCAATCACAAACACCGATCAGTAAGAACACTTAATAGATCATTACTTGAATACTGTAACCAATTCACTCAACTACTTCAAACAAATGCATCCCTTTCTAACCGAATCTTTGGCTTTCATTAAGAGTCGCACCTCTTTGTTACAAAACTATTCGATGAAAGTGAGGTCACACAAATTTTAAGCCACAGATGACCAACACTGTATATGTTTTTTTTTCAGGAAATATAAAAATAAGTTTTATTCAAACAGTATGTATTTGAACTTTTATAACAAAACTATAGACTTTATAATCATGTTATTTTTTAATCAAACATCAGGTGTTAGTATTATTTCTGTATCGAATATAGAAATAGAACTGTTAGAAAACATTTATGAACTGTTTTTAAATTAAACAAAAAAAATTGTTCCTCAATATATTTAAAAAACACAGTTCATAAATATTTTATAAGTTATGTTTGATGTAAGAAAAAATACTAATCTGTTCGATTAAAAAAATGTTCATAAACATTTTTTTATAAAGTTTATAATTTTGTTATAAAAAGTTCAAAGATTGTTTGAATAAAAATCCTATTTTTATATTTGCTTTAAAAAAAAGGCTGGTACTCATGCAGAGAGTGATCCGTGCTGAAATGATAAGGTTATTATTTAAAAAGCCATTCTTAACATGGGGAGGGGGTGTTTTGTACCTATTCTGTACTTTAACCTTACAATTGATTAAAAAGAAACACCATAAAACTTTAATTAAACGTGGAAATACGATTTAAAAAATAGCGCGGATCACTCTCTGCATTAGCACCACTTAAAATTTTTCTGACGTCACTTCCGTCATATGGCTTTATAAATAAAGAAGTGCGACTCTTAACGAAAGCCGAATCTTTTATTTAAGCCACAATGGAAAACTTCTTCCGCGATCCACACATCCTTCTTTAGTTCCTAAAGAATTGAGCTAAGAATAATAAATTTTAGACAGTATTACCCTAAACTAGTATCCATAACACCACTGTAAACACAGCAGCTCAAACCATTGCAATTGCGAATAATCGTTTTTAAATAAATTATTTATGTCTGAATATTTTCCCCTATTATTTCCTCTAATTTAGCTTTGTATACTTAGATCTGATTTGTCTACTATTCAAGTGCCCCTTTTTAATATAAAAAAAAACCTATGTAGTGTGTACCTTACGGCCTTCATCACTTTTAGGCACTACTGGAACAAGGAACGTGTCAACAATTTTTTCCTTTTCACGATGGCAAAACGATTTCAGTCTTTTTATGAATTGATTTCTTTTCTATATTTCTTTCTTTCTGCGTTATTTCTGTTATGTGACGTCAAGTGTTCAATCTAAGGGAAGGTTTTCCTTCCAAATTGTACTTATCAAGACAAGTGTGTGAGTTCGATGTGACTGTGCTCTGAAAGTAGGATTGGTCAGTTGACATAGAAAGACGCTTGGATTTGAAATGCGTGGACAGCGTTGTTTATGGCGTAGATGTCAAATCGTAACTCCTCATCTTCAGGCAGTGGAGAGCGAGTTTGTATTGTGAAAAATCGAGCTGGCCTAAAAGAGGAAGTTTAGACTGGGGACAAAATATAACAAGCATAGACACATCGATTTGAGGTTTTCCCTTGGGCCAAAGTAAATTGCCTAGACTTTTGTTAAACTACTTTTCCTGTTAACTATGGTATGCTGCTAGTCTTGTGTAGTTCTAGGAGGTATATCTTCCCAGAATTTGACTTCTTCCTTTGAGAAGAGGTTATTTATCGATAATAGCCCGAAACATGCCTTCCGGTGAATTCAGACGTGACTGCCAAGGCATTTTCTACAGACTAGAATGCTGTCCGTCTAGGACACTCTGTTTAAATTCTATTTTCTGACCTTCGTGCCGTTGAAAGAAGTTAAATAAAGCCACGTCGGCACGTTAGAGGGGTTAGTAATGGTTGACTAAATCGCCTCTACCAGGGTATTCTGACTGATTTGGTCTTAGACATTCTTGCTTTATAGTTCCTCTTCGGGGCTACGGGTTTCTCGAAGGTTGCATTGACTTATATATAAACTCCATGCAATGGAAAGCGAGTAATGAATCGAATTAGTGCATAATTAAGCGTGATTTATTAGGTAGGATTTAAACCGGACATAAATAATTCCATAGTCTGCTATAAATGGAACAAGTGAAATTCAAATAAATAGGTAATTTCATAGAAAAGAAATGACAAATTTCGAATTAATTTTTTTAAATAAATAAAACTAACAAGATGCCCAATTTTTACCAAATTGTTTTTTATTAATTAAAATTTATGTGGTATATATATATATATATATATATATATATATATATATATATATATATATATATATATATATATATATATATATATATATATATTCGTAAAGCATTGTTTAACATTTGCACTTATAAAAACATATCGTTTTAAGTATTTTTACGATAAGAAATGTCATTGATAAAATAGTTGGAAGAGATTACAACCATTTAAAAATCTCGCTAAGTTTATATCCACACGATATATTCTAGTGAATTATTACTGCACTTACAAAAGTGTTGGAAAATAAATAGAGCTGTACATTTATTTGGTGTAAAATTTCATATCTATACAATGTTAGCTACACATTTGGAGACCTGTTTATATTCTTGCAAATTGTGAACCGTCTGAACGAGCTGATTTCGACGATAGTATAAGAAAAATTCTAAATTTTGAAAGTTAAATTTTAAAATGTTGTCTTTATGAATCACTTTATTACAATCGTATACATTTTTTAATCCTTTTGTTTTCATTTTTGCATGACATGGTAAGCTGATGCTATATAATTGGTTTCGAGGCAGAACCGAAAGCTGTTTGCTAATTTGTATCCAAACCTATTTATATAGTTTTATGTGTGTGTATATCTTATATGCATGTCAAATGTTTGTATGACTCTCTTATATATATAATGGAGAGAGATGACACGTCGTTCAAATCAATTCACGTGGGTCATTTTTTTTGTTCTCGTATACATTATTAATACCACCCTGCTGCTTCCATTAAGCAATCTTTCATAAAATGCATTTTGTAGTAAATGAACATTAAATATTCCCATAAAACATGCCTATGTCAAACTAACACCACCTGTATCAATTACCATATCCATATGACACATTATTTCTACCATATATATATATATATATATATATATTATTGCTTTCTCAATACGAGAATGTACATATTACATTTTCTCTTGGATTGATGTAGATAGATGGCTATATTTTTTATTGGTACTTTTTTTTTTCACTCCGCGTACGCTTCGTTCAAGTGGAGTGAAATGGCGCCCTGCTATTTTCTGACACAAGGTCAAATTCTGATTGTCACCTTGAGTAATCAATTGCAAAGATCAATTTGCCTCATCTTGAAGATTGGGCATCTTGCCACATCTGATGCGGTCGCTTCTGGTCCCGTGTCGCTTATTAGCTTGTGGCCCTTTGCTGAGAACTTGCTTTTGAAATGAAAATGTATGCATGCGCATTAATAGACGTATGTAGTTCCAATTTGTTTGTATTTTTTAGATGCGTCCATGCACCAATAGATATTTTAATCATTTGGTCGATCTGTCACGTATCAGTTATAAAGAGTATTTCTCGATGTGTCACGTTTTAGTTTAAATGGTTCTAGATATGTCCGGGTATTTTAATTAAGAGACTGTGTCCGTCATTCTGGCACGGTTAAATTGGAAAATACTATTTGAATTCTTACATGCATAGATTAAATGGACGTATTTTAAGATGATCCGTTCGTTTTTTCTGTCAAATTTTCGAATGCGAATTTAAGATTTATTATTTTTTCATCCTCATTTATTTTCGTATTTTTTCAATCCAGATGTCACAAGTAAGATTCAATGAAAATTTAAGTTTTTAGAATTGCTTATATAATGGAATCGCAGAATAAACTTGAATTCCTTACTAATACTTTTACATTTACTTTGTTTAGCCATTAAACTTTGTTTAGCCATTAAACTTTGTTTAGACATTAAACTTTTACATTTACTTTGTTTAGCCATTAAACTAGTTACGAATCCCCGTGGATTGCTAAAAGCAGGGTTTTCTCTACGAGTTGAATTTACTAAACTTTGAAAAAAAATTTTTTTCTCTTCGTTCACGCGTAGAATAAATTTAAAATTCAATCATTAAATCTGTGTATTCAGGAGTTACAAATGTTGTAGTGGGGGATGAATTGTTCCTACTTACAATGCCTCCCCACGGGACAGTTCGGCACCAGGGTCGTTTTTTAATGTGGAGAAAAGGAACAAAAAATATAAATTGTCTCAGTCGTGAAAGATTTCTCCTCCACTGACAGAGAACCAGAAATTGAAGTGCATCATCTGAACAGATACTAAACTTTGACCTTGGCCCCAATGGGGGATGAATTGTTGTGACAGTAGAGATGCAAGATTTTATTTGTTGTCTCGGTAGAGGATGCGGCGTTGTCACTTGTCGCGGTGGAGGGTGCGGCACTGCCAAAAATTCGAGTAGATTTGTTTTAACTCCTCTAAAAATACTACCGGTAATTTACGAGGAACTTATTTTCACGTTGTCAATATGATGAACGGTTTTACTAAGTTACTTTCTCAATTCTTCAACTGGTTCTGAAGGTGTGTGTGTGTGTGTGTGTGTGTGTGTGTGTGTGTGTGTGTGTGTGTGTGTGTGTGTGTGTGTGTGTGTGTGTGTGTGTGCCACAAGTTTTTCATCTACTAAATTAGACTTTGTGGTCCGATTTCATTTTTTTATTTTTGAATCTTGTAGACATGCACGTTCTTTTATTTACTTTATTATCTGTTGAATTTTTTTGTGTTTCGTCGAAAATAGTCAACCTTAAAACTGATTCACTATGACGCGTTTCATATACTTTTTATATATTATGTTTTAAAGGTTTATAACAGTAGCGGTTTCATTTATGTGCCTACTGAACACGATACTCGAGTGTCTAAGGTCTCTCTGCTCAGGAGTTTGTCAGGATAACTTGACATGAGGATAATTTCTTTAAGTAAATCCTGATCAAATATTCAAAATAACATAATATTCGTGGGCCAAATAAGATCTCCTCAGTATGGATTACTTACACTGGCTTTCACAAGAAATGGTGCACTTTCGCCAAGTGATGTTACTTCACGTAAAAGCAAGAGGGTACATCCTCTACCAGAAAAGATGAATTTCAGTCCTGGAATCCAGTAAAACCAAGAGACCACAAAAAAGATATGTAAATGCTCAACTAGGGAGAGAACAATTACGTTCTCGACTTTCCTAATTTTTTTAGACGTAAAGGCGAACTTTAATGGAGTATTCGAATATTTATATACCTTGTATATAGATCAAGTATTAACCTCGAAATTATTAGCCTCGTTGATTTTTGAGAGCTTTGACTAAAGTAAACACACACACATGGTGATTGTCACTTCTTGACAGAAGACCATCCCCTTGCTTTAGTGTTTATATATATATATATATATATATATATATATATATATATATATATATATTAGTGTGTGATGTATACATTGCAGGTGTAGTTGTGTTCATAGGTTGTATACTAGATAATGAGAAAGCCTGTTCGCCCATTTGTCTCATCTGACACGCAATCAACTAATGAATGTCTACCTCCCTTATCGATTTATGTATATGCATGCCTCCACCCAGCCCCCTCTCTAGATCTGGGTGTGAATAAATGATTTGAAAGACATGCACTCAATAACACTGACCAAATCCATCTTGTCAGCAATGTCTTCCCCCACCCAACCCATTATACAAATTCATTTTATTTTCTTCGGTGCATTGGAATCATAAAATGTCTTTTTAGTCTGTCTAGGCAATCAAGGGAACCTTGAATACGTAAACAGTCAATAACATACACACACACACACACACACTCATAATAAAAAAGGGCCATGGGGGAAGTGTAGGAGGACTAAATTTTCGTCTGGCCTTTAAATACATCCGCCTTATATATATATATATATATATATATATATATATATATATATATATATATATTCGTTTCCTTATTACCTCCTGTCTTATTTTCCCCGACTTCCGTTAATACTTATTTTCTAAGTTCGTTTTATCTACAAAATAATTACTCTTATTTCGTGTTCATCTCTTTAGCAGTTTGATCGGCCGTGTGAGGAGGGGGGCAGTACTTCCGGTCGTTTTATTCTTGGCAATATTATATCTTCTACATGTATATATCTTTTTTCTACTTTTATTAGATGAAAGATCTTCTTTTAGTCTATAAAACAAGAAAACGTAATAGAACCTGTGCGTTACCCGGTTGCACTTGTTGATGGGTTTCGGCTTCATTTGCCCAGATTAAATTTCGGCCCATCGTCCAAATTTACAAGGTAGCAGCTCTCCATTTACGACCTCAGCCTCCAAATCAACAATCCATCCTTGTAATTGTCTGTTGGTTGCGGTGTAATTCTGATCCGTGCAGTACTAAGCGGTTCACCTTTCTCTTTCTCGTCCTCGACACTTTCCCTCCTTCCGTCTTTCGGTCTCCCATCTCTTTTTCTTCCCCCATTCTCTCTAACTCTTACTTCGACCGTCGTCCTCTCCTCCTCCCTTTTTTGACCCCTTCCTCCTCCTCCCTTTTTTGACCCCTTCCTCCTCCTCCCTTTTTGACCCCCTCCTCGTCGTCCTCCCTTTTTTGACCCCCTCCTCGTCGTCCTCCCTTTTTTGACCCCCTCCTCGTCGTCCTCCCTTTTTTGACCCCCTTCTCGTCGTCCTCCCTTTTTTGACCCCCTTCTCGTCGTCCTCCCTTTTTTGACCCCCTTCTCGTCGTCCTCCCTTTTTTGACCCCCTTCTCGTCGTCCTCCCTTTTTTGACCCCCCTCCTCGTCGTCCTCCCTTTTTGTACCCCCTCCTCGTCGTCCTCCCTTTTTGGACCCCCTCCTCGTCGTCCTCCCTTTTTGGACCCCCTCCTCGTCGTCCTCCCTTTTTGGACCCCCTCCTCGTCGTCCTCCCTTTTTGGACCCCCTCCTCGTCGTCCTCCCTTTTTGGACCCCCTCCTCGTCGTCCTCCCTTTTTGGACCCCCTCCTCGTCGTCCTCCCTTTTTGGACCCCCTCCTCGTCGTCCTCCCTTTTTGGACCCCCTCCTCGTCGTCCTCCCTTTTTGGACCCCCTCCTCGTCGTCCTCCCTTTTTGGACCCCCTCCTCGTCCTCCTCCCTTTTTTGGACCCCCTCCTCGTCCTCCTCCCTTTTTGGACCCCCTCCTCGTCCTCCTCCCTTTTTGGACCCCCTCCTCGTCCTCCTCCCTTTTTGGACCCCCTCCTCGTCCTCCTCCCTTTTTGGACCCCCTCCTCGTCCTCCTCCCTTTTTGGACCCCCTCCTCGTCCTCCTCCCTTTTTGGACCCCCTCCTCGTCCTCCTCCCTTTTTGGACCCCCTCCTCGTCCTCCTCCCTTTTTGGACCCCCTCCTCGTCCTCCTCCCTTTTTGGACCCCCTCCTCGTCCTCCTCCCTTTTTGGACCCCCTCCTCGTCCTCCTCCCTTTTTTGTCCCTTCTTGGTCCCCCTCTCTTCTCCTCCTCTTCCATTTTGTCCTTCCCCCTCTCCCTGTGCCCCTTCTCTCCCTCTCCTCCCCCTTTCTTTGTGTCCCCTCCAATTTTTTTGCGTTTTTACCTTATCCCAATCACAAGTTTCATTTGCAATCAAAAATGTTATCTCAGAAATAAATCAGTTCAGCACGACATCAATCAACTCAATAATTTGAAATATAATTTTCTTTTCGGACAATTTCATGACAATCTGAAAGATTTCTTATTTGTATAAAGAAATACACTGAACGACTCATTTCAATGTTAATTTGCTTAAATCTGCTTCGATATCTATTCATGCCTTTTTTGGTTTATCATCTCTTGTTGTGACCTTTTCTTTCTATCCCTTGATTGATTGTACCTTTCTACGCTGTTATTAAATTCATTTTAAAGGTCCTTGTTAGCCATTGAAATGGGCCGCATATTTCACATGCTTGCTTAGCCAGCTTTTGTTGACTTTTGCAAAAACTGTCACCTCCCCACCCACTAAAGACCTCCTCAAATCTGTTCTCATCCTCCTACTTATCAATCCTACCCCCTTCACTCTTTCAGTGGACAACGTTAACGCTTGCATTGACTGCATTTAAATGCGCTAACTCACCACCATTATCGTATAGACTAGCAACAACGCTTAACAGCCTAACAGTATTGTATAGACGTTGGATGGAAAGAAAGAGGATGGCGAATAAGAGATAGAAAAGTAAGAGAGAGAGGGAGGGGGTGGACAAGAAGTAATGCCTCCTTTTTTTTTTTAATTCACCGGAATAGATAATAAGAGTTCAAATTGTATTGTCATGATAACTGAACATATACATTCATGACATGATTGTTTCATCTCTCTATTGCAGATATTGACGGTGAGAGACTCTAAGAAAGCAACTTCCTATCACGGCCGTGCGCTAAGTAGAGAGATACGTCATTGAAATTCACTATGCAGAAAACATTGAACCGATCAACATTAACCGGTTCCTGTTAAACATTTACGAAGTTGAGGCAGTTGATGTCATCCCAGTTAGGTGATAGGTTCGTCGATTTTAGAGTGGCGACAGATACGGGTGAAAAAACGTGCTCTGGGCGCTCATGCACAGCCCCCGTTCCACCGCTGTCAACAGTGCATTCAAAATAGTAGTGACTATGTAGGAAAATAAATTTGGGGGCACAAAAGGTCGCTTGTTTCAACAGTTCCACTCCCGTTTCGTAACTTTTCAACTTCTCTGCTGAGTTTAAAAAAAAAAAGATGCATTACTTTTGGATTGACTCTTATATACTCGCGTATAAGGGATTCGTAGGAAGCCTGTGCAATATATGATTAATCACTCGCTTTCACTTTTGAAAGCAAATGCATGCTCATATCACGTCAAACCCCGCACGTAAATGTCTCAATTTTTTCGAAAAATGTTTTTTTGGAAAAAAGTTTATAAAATAATTTTATAAAAAGAAAGAGTAGCTTCTCTGGAGTGCAATGTAGAATAACATTTTGGACTAAGTTACTGCATGGAAGCATGTGAAGCTTCCTTCCGAGCGATTTAACGGATTTCGATGACAATAAAAATATAGGAGTGTTCAGTCCCGGGCAACGCCTGGTCTCCTTGCTAGTGTATATATATATATATATATATATATATATATATATATATATATATGCACACACGCAATCTCAGAATAATATATAGTAAGGTTTGTATCCACTGGGTGAAATCGGAGAAATCTTAACTGTGTTCATATAATAGTGCTTAATAATGTGTAGAGCTATTTATTCCTGATAAAATAAATATATTTGCTCTCTGTTTTCATATTGGATATGTTTTACAATTTGCATGGTTAAAGATGATAGTTTGAATTGAGCTACGTGATCATTACGTACTTAATTTTTCTTCCATTCTTCAATATGAAAACATGTGGAATATGGACAATTATTTGGGGATTTCAGGAAATTAATCTTAGTACATATATGGTTGAATCATGTCCCGTAGTTGTTACCATGATATGTTTGTACAACTAAATCTGTTTGTATATATATATATATATATATATATATATATATATATATATATATATATATATATATATATATAACCATCTTGTTTCGATTAAAAACTGAAGATTAGCCTCATGATAATCAATGAAAACAAGCCTTAGCAGGTGACCTTTAATGGATGCTACTGATAAATAAATGAATGGATGTTTTCAGTCGAGGAGAGTCGAGCTTTTCTTTGCTGTTTTGATGTCATGAATTGGCGATGTTCGTTTGTAATGACTGTTATTAACTGTTGTTCAGTAGACAATTACTGCTGTTGATTAGTGCACGATTAGACATTTTCTCAAACAATAAAATTGGTCAGTCAATTTTCTCATCAATTTAACCCACCCCCACCCGTTAAAGAAACAGTAAAAAGATCTCAAAGAATCGCTTGGCCAATAAAAAAAAGGAGATCTACTTCAATTTGAAAAGGTTAGCGAGACAGACTGTTTATTTGGCTAGACAAACTTCTTCATTAGAATGTTTACATAAATCTTAAAGACTCCATTTTATACGACGCGGGTTTTACTCTCCTGTCCCCTCCCCTCCACGTATAGATACTGAAGATCTCACTTCGTTCTTAGAGTTCTTAAGCAAATACCTTTTTTAAGTGCATGTACGTAGTTCGTATTTAAACAATAATAATTGACCATCGATTTCATTTTTGTTGTTGATTTTAAAATTAATTTCTTTGTTTTTTATGATATTACTCGTGTGAGAGAGACTGCGCCTTTATTAGTGGGTTGTTCTAAATATATAATCATTAATTCCTATAACAAATAACTCTGAGATTCAATTCTTCATACTCCTCGGCTAAAAATTCAGTAGCAACATGAATTGAAACGAATACCTTGAACTGTACGGCCTCTTTCTACCATGCTAGAAAATTGCTTATATTTGAAAGTAACTTATATCTTTACAAAGCCACCATTCGTCCATAAATAGTATATTTTTGCCACATCTTGACTGTTCCATCAAGTTTTACATATTTACAGTCCCAAAAATATAGTCTCAAATCGGCCAAAGATGTCATTGTTCTATGGTGTTTTTTTTATTTTTTTGTTTTAGATAATTTACTTCATTTTATTTTTCTTATTTCTATATTACTAGTTAAATAGACTTCCCCACGCTCCTCAGCACCGTCTATTATTTTGTGTTTATTTTTCATCAAGAGGGTTCAAAAGAGGTGCCAACCTGTACTGTCTAAGCTTCAACCACTGTCCTATTGCCGAAATGTTGCATCCCTCTGTATGTTTTACAAGTATTCTAATGGTGGATGCTCTGACGAACGACATGCTCTTGTATTCCCTCGACGTAAATACCCCTGACAAACTCGGCAAGCAGCAAAATCCCACCCTACACATTCTACATCCTTAGATGTAAGAAGACCTTCTACTCCAACAGTTTCCTCCTCAGAACTGCTAGACTCCGGAACTCACTCCAGGGTTAATGTTTTCCTAACTGTACTGACATGCAGAAGTTCAAGTGGAATGTGAATAGACATCTTGCTGCTCGACTCCCTACATAGTATCCCAGCAACTGCTGTCCCCGATAGTAGTCCCTACATCAAAGTGACACAAATGGAATTTAAAAAATTGTTGATACGTGTAAATAAAACTGCATATGATTATTAATGTTTGAAATTCTGATATTTCCGTTCATACGAGTTTCTCAATTTTCATGTCCGATCAACTCTGCGAGAGCGGACGTGACATTCATAAACACCATGATTTTCCAATTCTTCAAGAGAACACAAATATTTTCGTGTAGCGACTTGTTTCTTTGATGCAATTTTTCCAGTTTATCATTTATTCAATTTAATAAGTTTTACAAAATAAAACATCACAAGATGAAAAGAATAAAGGACAGTTTTCAAGTTGTAGCATGTTTTATTTCAAAGCGGGTTTGAAAACATTTACGTCAGGGTTTTCAAAATTATGGCTTTTGTGAGAATTGTAGATATATTTCTGTGATCGGCGTGTGTATTTAAACTTTGCTGCAAACATATATTTAATTTCCTGTCGTGTAATATGACATAAAATATACACAATACTCACTTTCTGAAAGCATCTCCATGTTATCCACCTCTGTCTCCCCCTATCACTTTTGCGTGTCTGTAATATATATATATATATATATATATATATATATATATATATATATATATATATATATATATATAATTTTATTTAACTTATTTGGAACATTTTTCTCATCCCGTTTTCCTCACTTTCAGATCGTTTTATGTTTATCTATTTGTATATGTATTTCCATATATATATATATATATATGGAATCTGTCAGATTTACCATTATATATTGTACCTACTTTTAATTACTATTTACCATTTTATCCCATTCCTTCATCTCATTTCATTTCTAAATGCCATTAAACCAGTTTTCCTATAGTCGCATTTTGTATCATTCTGATCCTTCTCTTCTTCTGATGAGAAGCATTTACCTCCGAAATGTCATGGCTCGAAAAGGTTTTGTCTACAAATACCTTTCATTATTGTTCTGATAATAAAAGTCATAACTTTTATTCCTCTTTCATTTAATATTATTTTTGCTCCCCTTGATAGTGTTGAGCTTTTTCTTTTTTTTGTGATATGTTTTGCTCTGTTAAAGCTTTACGCTACGATTATTTAATTATTTTATAATATATTGTTTTTTTATTAAATTGATTTCGTCTGTTAGTTTTTTTTTGTTTTGTTTTTTTTCGACTCAATCTTTACAATTTTGCAGGCCAGTGATATAATGTTCTGTTCGAGTGTGAACAAGAGTTCGACATATCTACAATCGTTTTCGACGCTTGCCCGGCACGTGATAAGTTATAAAGTTACAACTGTAGAATTTAAGTCGGTTATCGTTTCAAAAGCCTTTAAGTATCCTTGGATTAAGTCTGGTTGATGATGGGTGTGTTTGCCTGTATAACTACGTTTCCGATGAAGATATGCTAGTTGCAATCTGAGACATCGCCGACCCGAAAAGATGGATCTGAAAAGAAACAAACAGGAATTGTCACTGCTGTTTAATAAAACATGCATCAAAGAAAGAAATGCAGTCCGATGGTATAAAGTGAACCATTTTCAGCCTGGTAACTTACGCTTCCCGTATTTTGTCCTTTAGTCCTCACATTCCATGACTGATGTTTCTAACAAAGACGGAGGCATTACTGTTTTCTGGATCAGAATGTCATTGTTTGCGCGTTTTCGACCTTACATAAAGTGGCTTCATGTTTGTCTAAGGCGATTTTTGTCAGATATATATAATAATTTAAAAGATATATATATAATAATTTAAAAGATATATATATAATAATTTAAAAGATATATATATAATAATTTAAAAGATATATATATAATAATTTAAAATATATATATATATATATAATAATTTCAAATATATATATAATTGAAGATATATATATATAATAATTTCAAATATATATATAATTGAAGATATATATATATATATATATATAATAATTTAAAAGAAATATATATCTTTACGTGCGATTAATTATTTCATGCTTACACATCTACTGTGGATTCTTGGCCTTGTGTTCGTTTTTCAGTAGAAGAATATGGATGTTCGGCAATCTTCGTAGGCAGGAAGTTCTCCGCTAATGAACATAACAATTACAACTTTTTTTAACATTTTACCACGAGAGATTTTTTTTTTCTTTTTAAAACGTGCTTCAAGATCATTTCTCGTGTTTTTATGGCGACGTTTATATTGTCAATACGGGGTACACAAATTCCAATCTGTATTGGAATTGCTACAAGTTATGTTTTATTTTTGTTTTGTTTTTTGTTTGCTGGAATTTCATGTTTTTCTTTATACATACCGCATTCGTCACATTAACTCGAAGTGGACAATTATAGAGTTGATTAAGAAACTATTAAGAAAAATCCTGTCGCAGTAATAGTCTCTATTTTTAGAAATTTACGTTACGGAAATACCCGAGAAATTATTCTCGTTTCGTGACTTTTCGGAAATAGCTGACGATACTCTGTTCTTAATGCGCACAATTACAAATTATGAAAATGAGACCGGTTTTTTTTTTTCATGGCTTAAAACCTGTTTTCTTTTTTTTTCATTGCTTAAAGCTTTTTTTTTTTTTTTTTTTTTTTTTGGAAACAGTTTAGTAAATTATGTATTGCTAATTGAAAAATTATTTTGTTTATTTTAGGTAAGTTCTAGAGCAAGAAAATTTGTTCCCTGTCATCGAGTCCATGTAAGTATTATTTTCTTTTAACGTTTAGCATCATATTTAAATTCCTTTTATTTACTATCTTTTCTTTCATGGAAATTACATTCTTAAAGTCCAAAAATTATAAAATGAAATAATTCACAGTAAAAACGGTATTCTATGGTAAAAATACAAATAAAATGTTTGTTTAGCTTCATTTTTACACATTTTTGGCGATTGTCTATAATGGTTAACAGAAAAAGGTGAACGTGTTTTATTTTTATTTGATTTTCGATTTTTGAGTTCTTAAACATGTTTTATATTATGTAAAATCCGATGGGTTTACAAGGCCCCGAAGACAACGATAAAAGATTCTTAAACAAACGCTTACAAAAATGGTCGAACCTTAAAAGCTACACAAATCGGTAGATTGTTATATTTAGTAGATAAAACGGAATTTGGCTAATTTCCTTTTAAAACTTATGATTAAATGGATGTTGATAATCAGTGTTTGTCTATCTCTTGTTTATATATATATATATATATATATATTCAAATAAAGTTGTGTAAATACCACTGCGTCGGGTTTTCAGGAGTTAACTCCCTTGGACTTGGTGCATACGTTTTGATACTGTCCTTTTCCGTCGAATTATCTTAGTTATTCGTTGTATTCTTATCGTAATACAACACATTGATTCCATTAATACACGATATAATGATTACAAAGTAAACGTAGCAATATAAACACAAAATTATATAAAATATATAAAACAAATCTTTTCTGAAAAATAGTACAGATTTAGGCAATGTCATTTTACTGCAGATATTTTAAGTCATCTCTGAACTCATAACATGCACTGGTTAAGGCGAGCGAAGCCAGAACTGTTGTCCTCGATATATCCAAGCCCATTGACAAAGTTTTGGAATGAAGAGCTGCTATTGAAAATAAAAGCATACGATATAACTGGACGAATAATAAATGCAATTAATCTTCTTATATTCCTGATATTCATTAACAACCATCCCAATAATATTGTCAGAGATGTGTATATTTGCTGATACAACGTTCTATAATATGCCCGAGGAAAGAACGGATGTACACAAATCTAAAACAATGGCAGAATCGTTAGAAAATAACCTCCAGGCGGTAGTGCAATGGGGACGTAAATGGATGGTAATATTTAATGCTAATAAGACTAAGCTTATCTCCTTTAACAATTACAAGAATCCTCTCCAACTACCGATATCCATGACAAATAATTTCCTACTAGGTGAATTTCTCCTTCAGACTCCTCGGCTTAACATTCAAATATGAACTGGAACGAATACATTTAGGATGTTGCGGAGGCTGCTTCCAGTAAGGTGGGCTTCCTCTGTCGTGTTAGAAAACTACTCACACCTGAGAGCATCCTGTACCTGTACAAGACCACCATTCGCCCATGCATGGATCATTGTTCCTACATGTGGGCTGGTGTATCTACCATTAGCCTCTCTCTTGGATACGATCAAAAAAAAAGGTCTCCACTCTAATAGGTCCCAATTTGTTAACTAGGCTTCAACACTTGTCGCATCGCCGAAATAGTGCATCTCTGTGCCTGTTTTACAAGTATTTTTATGGAATGTGATCTGATGAACTCCTTGCACTTGTGCCCACATGATATACATATCCCCGACAATCCAGCTTAGCAACAAAATCACACCCCTTCACTGTTGAGGTCCCTAAATGCCAGAGAGCTTTCTACTCTAATAGCTTTTTCTCTCGAATAGCTAGACTTTGGAATTACCTACCTGCTTCCCTGATTATACTGATATGCATAAGTTTAAATGTAATGTAAACCAACATTTTGTTAATTATTCTTAGGCATGGTCCCAATCAGTAGCACCTTACGTCCAAGTGGCAGTATGCCTTGTTTTGGGTGAAGGCGAGTAAGAAAAAAAAAAAGAAAACAATGTCAACCTCAAGAAAATATAGTGAATAAAGTGCGATTACAACAAAATAAATACGTTATAGGAAATATGTCTGAGTGAAAAGTGATTGTCTCCCCTTGAAAAAAGAGGTATCTAGTTTTAGACTCGTAACCATGAATACACCCAGCATCAACATAAATACGCACCCCATGCTGTATCTGTGAAAATGTCTAAGAAAGCGCAGTCCATTCATCGTTTACATATATTTTCCATTCGTCATTATGCAGATATTGTGTGCTTTCAAGTTTGCACAGATTAAAACGAAATTACATTTACCTCATGCTCAATGCATTCACTGTTGTCTGGCCAAAATGATTGAGTGGCTGCCAATAGTTTGCATAATGAAAGCAAGTAGTCTATCAACTGAATACTTAAATAATGTATGACTTTAACTTTTTTTATGCCTGTTCATTAGAATTGAAATTTACTTATAAAATAGTTCTTTGAAATATTTAATGCTGGAATAAATAAGATTGTGCTTTTATGTCTATATACATGCGTTAATGTAATGATGCGCGTCCATTTTTTTTTTAACCTCGCTGTGTCTAGTCACACTGATAAATCTTGAAAAGACGAAACTACTATCAGTATATTACATTGTGTGTGTGTGTGTGTGTGTGTGTGTGTGTGTGTGTGTAAAAAAAAGAGTTGAGAAGCAAAGGATACTTCCTTGCAGGGAGCCTGTAGTAAAAGATTCTCCAATCGTCACTTTCTTGAATTCGTATTGTTTTGTATGCAAGATGTCAGTCGACCGAAAGCAGTGCCGAGATATGCAGAGAAAACTTATTTTGAATATTATTTGTTCTCAGATTATTAGTACAACTTTTTTTATATATATACTTTTATATATAATTAATTTTTTGCACGTAGAAAATATTTAAAATAAATATTTAAATAATAAATTAATTACAAACAATACATCCCAAAAATGTGGGGGGAGGGCACTTAAAATATAAACAAAGAGCAGATAACTTCTCCCTTTTAAAGCATTCGGGAGTAAAAAAAAAAAGCACCACAGAATCGCTTATGAAAAAAATAAACTAATATATATAAATTAATGGTGGGACGATTAATCGGGAATCGGAAAAATTTGTTCATTATCCGATGCTAAAAACGATTCCTTTAGTTATCTTTTATTTGATTTTGTTTACATCAAAATCTCTTTGCTGATAGTAATAAAGGAATACATATTTACTGGTTTGAAATTACTAGTAAAACAAATCTATAGATCCCCCACCACAAGTGTGTTTGTTTGTTTTTTTTTTACGTTTGAGAAAATATATGTACATGTAAGATGTTATTTTTACGGTAATCGAAAAAATTGAAACCCTATAGTTAAAAATTTCGAGATTTATAAAGAATTGGAATTTGTAATTGTATCGGAATCGGGAAAATATTTTAATCGTCCCATCACTAATATAATATATCCGTATTCCTGTCTCTTGTTTTCTTCACAATGACGCCATATCATATATATATATATATATATATATATATATATATATATATATATATAGCATCAGATCAGATGTCACATATGGCGGGTCAAAAATGTAAGTAGATTCGCCGAACAACCTACTAGCGTTCGTGCATCTAAGTGCATACATATGTGTGTTCGGTATTGAAATTAATAAAAGATTTACACGTTCCAAGAATTCAAAAAAAAAAAAACTTTTGTGTACGATCGTTTCAGAAACGATATCTATTTTATTTTACATGATCACTTCAGCAGCAAAAAGGGAAGGGAGGATGTTGAGAAAAAGTTAACATTCAAATATCCATCGAACCAATATTTTAGATATACAGAGTGTGTGAATATTAGAGAGGGATATACACGCTTTGGTAGATAATCAGATAATTAGTTTGTAGATAAATTGTAGTGCGAGCATTTATAAACTATTAGTATTGGTGTTTTCTTAAGTGTCAGTATTATACGTGCATTTGTCGACAAGTGTGCTAATGATTGATGAGGCTATTAGTTTCATTGGAAAAAAACACGATTGGACAGATGTATGCATGTTTAGAGAGTATTTGTTTAGAGGCCAGTGCGTCTGTAATCACATAAATATATTTGTGCCTGTGTTAGGGTGTATGTAGACATTAAACCACATCTTGACAAGTTTTATTTATTAAAATGTAAACACTCAAAATTCCAAATGCACAAAGACCATTGTGAATTGTAGAGATAACGAATTATTTATACTTAAACTAATTAAAATGAAACCCGTGGGACCTGGGTAAGCCAGAGTGAGTCGAAGGTTGTTGGGAGCCGGAGGTGTACAGAGTGAAAACGGGGTCGTTAATTTTCTGGGTAGGAGACCCGATTAAGTCTAGGGTCGTCGGTTCCCAAGGGAGGGGTGGCGATTGAGTTTGGGATCGTTGGTTCTCTGGCCAGCCTCTCTCAAACATTGTACCTAATGACCGCGCAATCCAACTTAAAACTGAACATGATTGTTCATTTAGAGACGACATCGCATCTTCATTCGATAAGGTAGGACAAAGCAATTCTTTTTTGTTTTTAAAAACCATCTCAATCCTCATGATTAATCGCTTTTTCATTTATTAAAGCTTTCATGATTTTCCTTTGTGCAAAAAAAAAAAGTTTTAATCCAAGCAATTATCCAGCAAGTTCTTCCCGAAATCCTGGGTGGCCTTCGCTAGTCTCAATTTTCAAGGAAACCATTGTCCTTTCCTTCATTGTGAGAACAAATGCCAGACTCTTGTCTATATGTGAGGCTTATTTCACGACTCTTGTCATCGAGAGAATAGGAACTTTCTTTTATGGGATTCTTTAGTTCTTTCAACGCCTTTTTTACCAAAATTTTTGGATTCAAAATATTTGATTTCAAAGTCACGATGTTTTTCTAAGATCTGTCCACACGTTTTTATGAGAGGTTTTGTCCGTTTGTTGGTCCGTCACGCGTACTATTGAAACGGGATGTTATTGCTAAATTATAGTCTTTAAATGGCCATATCATAAATTAAAGACTCTGTACACCTAAGGCTATAGGTTCGATTTATACTTCGCTTTATCTGTCACGCTGAAGTTGGTAATATCATTTTTGTTTTTGCATTTCCACCCCACCCTAAAAAAAGCACAGTTCAACTTTGCTGTAAGGGGCTACTATCTGGAACATAATTTGAAAGGATACTATGTAGGGAGTTTAGCAGCAAGAGGTTTGTTTACATTAGACTTGAACTTATGAACAGTAGTCAGGGAAGCAGGAACCCAGAATAGGGATGCAACATTTCGTCGACAGGACAGCGGTTGAAGCTTAGCTGACAGTATGGGACCTATTAGGTTCGCGACTCTTTTTGAACCCTGTCTTAGAGTGCGAGAAAAACTCACTAGCCCAAATATGGCAACAATGCTCCGTACATGGGCGAATGGTTGCCTTGTAGAGGCGCAGGATACTCTCGGGCGTACGTAGCTTTCTAGCACGGTAAAGAGTCCCCCTTCTTTGCAGCAGTCTTTGCAATGCCCTCAATGTTTCTGTCCCAACCCGTGTCCCTTGTGAACGTCAAGCCGAGGTGCCTCACGCTTATACCTGTAATGTTAATATTATTGGTCTATCACGCTCACGTTCCAGAAGTTATTTAAGCGCAACGAGCGTATATTGAATTGACGCGTCTTAAGCCTATACCATTTCCTTTCGCTTGTCCTCCGACTGACCCAACCCTCATCAATTACAAGTGAACAGCAACAACCTTGTATTTCATGGCCGTCGCAAGTGAATTTCGATGCAGCTTTCTAGATTTACAAAACTTCTATTTGATGAATATATGCGAAAGTCGTTTTTTATGCAGTCTAGACAGGCGACCACTTCCTATTAACAGGCTGCACTGGCAGGGTTTTGTATAACCCATAACCGTTGAAATTAAGAAAGCTGATATGGTTTTATAAGACTGAAATATACACGCAGTCGTAATGTACAGAATTGACTAAGAAATAACGAAAAATTGGCAAACCAGAAAATAATGAAACGTTAAGTTACAAAACAAAATAAATTACCATTTTTCAGACATGCTTACATACGTACACTTATTTGCAAGCTTAATGTTTGAACACTTGTACAATTTATCTTATTATAATGGATATATGGTGTCTGTTTATAAACAAATCTTAACATTTTTTTCCCAAATATTTCATTGTTACTTACATAGTTGGCCTTGTGCTACATCCGTTGATTTTTTTTTCAGAATTTTTTGTTGAATCTTTCTGTGAAATTTACTATAATTATCCACTAATAAATATAACCATCGTGTAGAAACTATTATAAACCATTAACGAACCAATGTTGTGGATCATTTGTTGACGGAAACACTCGGTCGCCGATGTTAATCAATGAAAACAGGTTATTGAAATTAAAACAATCATATGAAAAATAATAGGGACAACTTCCTTGCGTGATAGACATAGACAGGTAATTTGTTTCTTTATACATCGCCAAATAGTGCGCTTCCCACTCTATTGGTGACAGTGACTTAGACACGTCTTTACTGGTATACATGACGCCAGAAAAGAGATTAACGATCTTTATCTTACAATCACGTGTTTTCATCGACTTATATTTGGGAGTTAGATTTGACCTTAACATGTCACTTCAACTTTAAATAATTAGTTTCGTTGTGTAACAGTATTGTATTTTCGAGCAGTCTTTAAATCCATTAAAACATTAAAAATTATTTTATTAATGCTGGAATTATCAGTCACCATTTTGATATCGATTAAATGAAAACATAGTCAACAATATCGCACTAAAAAACTACTCCCACCTGAGAGTATCCTGCACCACCATCCGTTCATGCATGGAGTATTGCTGCCACATTTGCGCAACAAAATACATCCATTCACTGTTAAGGTCTCTAAATACCTGTAAGATTTCTACTCTAAAAGCTTTTTCCCTCGAACAGCTAGAATTTGGAGTTCCCTCCCTTTTGCCTGCTTCCTTAATTGTACTGATATGTACAAATGTAACGTAAGTTAACATTTTTGCTTTCTTCGGCATGGTCCAAATTAGTAGCACTTTACATCCAAGTGGCGATATGCCGTGTTTGGATTTAATGTGAGTATAAAAAAACGTTTACTAAATAACAATAAATTGCACTCAACAGATTAACTGAAGGTATCTCATTTAAACACTGATGCCTGTTTAGTCTCTTGTTCCGTTAATGATATCGTCCCTTAAGATAGGGCAACCTTTTTGACGAAGTTGGCAGAGGTGATCTGTTAAGCTGATGTCTCTTTGAGGGCATATGCATTCAGATCTCCCCTTTGCAAAGGGATCAGCCCATGAGTTTTGTACTGTTATCTGATTTAGCACGCGCGATTATGCCCTTAAAATGAATTTGACCCTACAATTCTCGTTCAACTATGCGTTAAATAGCAACACATGTTCAATGAATCGTATCAAATGTACTATTTACAATTGATCAACCTTGGTTAACTTCGATATGATCGATACGTTGTAAAACCAGTCAAGCTGAATCAGCACAATTGTAATCTATGAAGAACGATAAAACTGGACATTGATAAATTAGTCTCATTAATTGGATGATGAATTGATTGCAACATTTAAATTGGATGTTATTATTGTGCCCTTCTGTCTAGCGAACGCTAGATGCTATATAGAAACGGTTGAATGTTAAAATCGAAGAATTTATATCTTGATTTACTTAAAACTAGGAAACTATTGATTTTAATGCTCTCGTTTTTTAATGTATCAGTTTGTTTCTCTACGTTCAAATATGTGGAGATCGTCTCTTTACGGAATTGGGGGAATAGCATGGTTATCGAAAGTTGTAAATATTATTTTGACGAAAAACGTCCTAGAATAGGCAAATAGAAATTAGGCTGTTATTGGCCTTCAAGAGAAATTTAGATTAACCACCCATCAAATAAAGAACAAATATTGAAAATAACCTGGATGATAGAACATGGAAGCTAACAGAATAGCAGATCACATTAAAATAAAAAAAAATGAACATTTAAATATTTTAAATATTTACGGGAATATTACTTTGAAATTCCTTTCAAAGTTGTTTTGAACTTTGTGAACAACTTGATAGTTCTAAAATAGCTTAAATATTAAGCCATTCTCTGTTCCTCAATTCTATTTTCTTTTAAAAAGTAGAATCATGATTTGGTAAAGCTGCAGATTAGTGGCCTGAATATAATACAATGACAAATTGTTTACAGACCGCGATAAATATGGTTTTACCATTTTAATATTAGTAAACCACTTCGAGTTAAAAAAAATATTACGCATCTAATATTAAGAACACACCTAAAATATGGATATACGGTGATATAACGCTAACTTCGATTGCTTTAAAGATTCGATTTTTCGTCCACATACAAGTGTACGATTGACAGCTTAATATTAAAGATTTTAACTCGAAATGAGTCCCCATTTAATAGTTACAAAAACGGTTTAAAACTATTAATCGCCTTATGTTTAGACTATTAAACAGTAGTTTTCTCCAGGATTCTTTTTTCTGATCAGTTGTTTCCTAAATTCTTCTAAAATATTAAAAAAAAATAATTAAAAAGAAAAATACAAGCAAATATTCTCAAGCAACGGCAGATAAGGACAGCTAGTAAATCTACATATCTATAAAAATGAATGTGTGTGCGAGGACACTTGTCAACCTATATACTAAACGATTTTTATCTACAGATTCTTATTTAGTATATAAGATATTCAGACATGTGGAAAAAATTTTAGTCGGGTTTCATCCGGGAAAAAGGGGCGGCTAAGCGGTGAAAATTGAAAAATTGGTATGAATCGTTCACATTATGTTAAGAATAATTAGGTTTAAAACATTTTTAGAAGATCGTGACAAGCCGGGCTAATGGTTATGTTACTGGACTCCTTGTCTTTCGTATTTGATCTCAGTTCGAATATTTTTACTGCTACTAATATAATAGTTATTCTTTATATTTAATGTCTTTGGTTTTAGCTATCCATGGAAAAGGTTAGCAATTAAACATAAACTGAAGAAAATAAACGAACAAGATAGAAACTTTAATAATTTGTTCAAAATCTCTAACTTTCTAAATGTGTTTACTTTGAACGTTTTCTTTTGTCATTAAATTAAAACAATGCGATATTATGTTTTCCCTTGCCTTTGTGTATGTTTTATAATTTCAAAAAATAGAACCGATAATGCTTTGGTGTTGTAATCTTTTTCATGATGGTGACGATAATAAACGAAAGACAATAACTTTTATCTTCATAACTATCGCAGTCACATTAAACCTTTTTTCTATAGATAAGGTCAGTTCAATTTTCTAAAAGAGCACAAACTGAATTGAATGGCTTCCCATCCAAAACAAAACCACAAAACTTGAATAATTGAATTTACAAGGACAACGAGCAATAAACCGTGCACGAAACACAAAATACTTTGCACACTGAAACATAGTGTTCATTCTTTTGTAGATACGCGTTCATCGTCGCTGAAAGTTGGTTCAGTCGGTTTGTTTGTCACAATTTAGACAGATTTTAGATGTAGACAAGCAATTTCCACATTTGGCTTGGATCAAAGTGTAGTATCAAAACATAACTTATACTCTTATTAACCCGAAACAAGGTATAGTGCCACTTGGGCGCAAAGGGGATACTACTTGAGTCCATACTTACAAAGGAACTATGTATGGGAGTTGATCAGCAGAATGTCTGTTCATAATGCACGTTAGTACAGTCAGAGCTACAGGGATGGGATTCCAAAGTTTGGCAGTTCGAGGGAATAAACTATTTACGTAGGATTTCTAACATCTAGGAATCTCTACAGTGAAAAAGTGGGATTTTTGCAGCTTGTCGAGTTAGAGCTATTTACGTTGAGAGGCACCTATGTTACGCATTATATATATATATATATATATATATATATATATATATATATATATATATATATATTGGCAGCAGTTTGAAAAGCATATCTTATTTTTCTTTTATTAATATTATTGTACATATTTGTGAATTATTCCATGGATTTCGGCCTTTGGATTATTTTGGACCATCTTCCAATTACGGGATTTCCTTGGATTTTACTTGTGCAAATGGAAATTCAATTAACTTTCTTGAAGTTATATTTTTGGATTTTACCGTCATTGGATTATTTATCTTTCACCAGACTATCCATTCACGTGTAATCACCTTTTTCTTAACCATATTCCCTCTGCTTCACTTTTTTGTTATCAAGTAAGGTCTTTGACTTGTTTCATCAAATACCTTTATATGCAAAATCCGATCTCGCATTTTGCTAATTCCTAACCTCTGATGAGAAGGAAAGTATTTCTTCGAAACTCCGCGGATTAAGGACTATCCACTTATCAAGTGTTTCCTTTTCAGATTAAATATGTTTTTTAACTCTTTTTCAAAGTGTTTTTTAACATGTTTTCTTAACTGTTTGCTCGTGTATATATATATATATATATATATATATATATATATATATATATATATATATATATATAAGCATTGTTTTCCATTATTCCATTATGCATGTTTCATTGAATAGCAGGAATAATTTTTCTTTTGCGATCTATTTTCTTTTTCTAGGCCAATGTTAGAACTTATGTTAGAGTGTAAAAAAGAAATTTGTTATAGTTGCGAACATTTTCGACTTCCATAGGTCGTCTCCAAGCGAGTGATGAATTTAAAAATCCGGTTTAGTGAATTTATTGAAAAAATCTATTAAAATCGTTTGAAGCACCTAAGCGTACCCTCTCTCTTATATATAGCCTGATTGATGGTCGGTTTGTTTATACGAATCAGTAAGGCCTCCATGAGAAGGAGACGCGGGTTATAGTGTGAGACGGCTAAAATAGGTGTTTTTATCGATATGTTTCTAAATTCATTTTTGAGGCTGTCGCATTACAAGGTGTTGGTAGAGGGAACTGTTAGGAAAAGACGGTATGTTTATATATGTATATATAATAATATATTACTATTTGATCTTGGCTAAAAAGCCAGGAAGGAACCAAATATTGGAACGCAATTGAGCATTTTGCATGAAACTAATTGAAAAGGATAACTAAAATCTGCTGTGTGTGAAATGAGTTGTAGAGAAGAGAAGGTATTAAAACGAAAAATACACCATTTTTATTTTTTTGTGTTTATACATTTTTATAAGTCTTTCCGCTGGTGTATCTCTTCTTAAAAAAAGATAAATCTCTTTCCTGCTTTAAAAATGATGAATAAAGGAGTATTTTCTTTTTATTATATGAAAAGCGGCAATGATTGAGTTTCTCTTCACTGTAACACACACGGCAGTCTAGCTGCAGCAACTCCTGGACAGGTTTCAAAAAAGAATCGCCAACCTGATAGTTTCTGAACTGTCATTTAAGCCACAACCTCTGTCCCATCGACAACATGTTGTATCCCTCTGCCTGTTTTACAAGTACTTTAATGGTGGATGCTCTGACGAACTACAAGCCTTCGTACCCTTCTCGACGTAATTTCCCCCGACAAACAGCAAAGTCCCACCCCTACACAGATCTCTAGATGTAAGAAAGCCTTCTACTCTAATAGTTTCTTTCCTAGAATTGCTACACTTTGGAATTTCCTTCCGAGTTCCTCCTTTCCCAACTGTACTAACATACAGAAGTTCAAATGTAATGTGAACAGACATCTTGCTGCTCAACTCTCTATATATTACCCGTGCAACTTATGTCCCTGATAGTAGCCTCTACATCAAAGGGACACCGTTTTGTTTGGATGAAAATGCAATTAAAAAAAGGCTACGTGCATAGTTCTGAAATAAAACATTTCTTTATTTTAAAATGTAGAGCTACAAAGACGAGAGTAGTACCATAAAAAGGAGCGTTGCTTTTTGTGCTTCATGACTTATTTTCTCAAAACAATCACTGCCAGTCTTAACGCAATTTTGCCAGAAATTCAATAAGGCTACTGATGCACGCCGTCGACAGTGGTTGCTTTAGTAGAGCCTCACACTGTCAATATCTGCAACAGAGATTAAACTTCCAGCTCACAAAGTTCAGTCATCATAACAATACAATTTTCAATCCTCTCTAACCTATTCGGGTGTACTAAAAAATAAGAGGCATTAGTTTTGCAAGATCCCTCGTATTATTAAAAGCATTAGATTTGCAAGATCCCTCGTATTATTAAAAGCATTAGTTTTGCATGGTCCCTCGTATTATTAAAAGCATTAGTTTTGCAAGATCCCTCGTATTATTAAAAGCATTAGTTTTGCAAGATCCCTCGTATTATTAAAAGCATTAGTTTTGCAAGATCCCTCGTATTATTAAAAGCATTAGATTTGCAAGATTCCTCGTATTATTAAAAGCATTAGTTTTGCAAGGTCCCTCGTATTATTAAAAGCATTAGTTTTGCAAGATCCCTCGTATTATTAAAAGCATTAGTTTTGCAAGGTCCCTCGTATTATTAAAAGCATTAGTTTTGCAAGATCCCTCGTATTATTAAAATCATTAGTTTTGCAAGATCCCTCGTATTATTAAAAGCATTAGTTTCGCATGGTCCCTCGTATTATTAAAAGCATTAGTTTTGCAAGGTCCCTCGTATTATTAAAAGCATTAGTTTTGCAAGATCCCTCGTATTATTAAAAGCATTAGTTTTGCAAGATCCCTCGTATTATTAAAAGCATTAGTTTTGCAAGATCCCTCGTATTATTAAAAGCATTAGTTTTGCAAGATCCCTCGTATTATTAAAAGCATTAGTTTTGCAAGATCCCTCGTATTATTAAAAGCATTAGTTTTGCATGGTCCCTCGTATTATTAAAAGCATTAGTTTTGCAAGATCCCTCGTATTATTAAAAGCATTAGTTTTGCAAGATCCCTCGTATTATTAAAAGCATTAGTTTTGCAAGATCCCTCGTATTATTAAAAGCATTAGTTTTGCAAGATCCCTCGTATTATTAAAAGCATTAGTTTTGCAAGATCCCTCGTATTATTAAAAGCATTAGTTTTGCAAGATCCCTCGTATTATTAAAAGCATTAGTTTTGCAAGATCCCTCGTATTATTAAAAGCATTAGTTTTGCATGGTCCCTCGTATTATTAAAAGCATTAGTTTTGCAAGGTCCCTCGTATTATTAAAAGCATTAGTTTTGCAAGATCCCTCGTATTATTAAAAGCATTAGTTTTGCAAGATCCCTCGTATTATTAAAAGCATTAGTTTTGCAAGATCCCTCGTATTATTAAAAGCATTAGTTTTGCAAGATCCCTCGTATTATTAAAAGCATTAGTTTTGCAAGATCCCTCGTATTATTAAAAGCATTAGTTTTGCAAGATCCCTCGTATTATTAAAAGCATTAGTTTTGCATGGTCCCTCGTATTATTAAAAGCATTAGTTTTGCAAGATCCCTCGTATTATTAAAAGCATTAGTTTTGCAAGATCCCTCGTATTATTAAAAGCATTAGTTTTGCAAGATCCCTCGTATTATTAAAAGCATTAGTTTTGCAAGATCCCTCGTATTATTAAAAGCATTAGTTTTGCAAGATCCCTCGTATTATTAAAAGTATTAGTTTTGCAAGATCCCTCGTATTATTAAAAGCATTAGTTTTGCAAGATCCCTCGTATTATTAAAAGCATTAGTTTTGCAAGATCCCTCGTATTATTAAAAGCATTAGTTTTGCAAGATCCCTCGTATTATTAAAAGCATTAGTTTTGCAAGGTCCCTCGTATTATTAAAAGCATTAGGCACAAATTTTACTATTACCTTTGTTGTTGTATGTGTTATCTTGTACGGACGCACTCTTTAACGACGTGGGAACGCAGCCTACATATAAATTTTCTACCTGGAAAAGGACTAACCCAAGACAAAGACTAACATATTATATGCATCACAAGATCGTGTACATTTATTTCAAATCCTTGACCAGTGGTGGAAATAAAGCAGGTAATTGAATTTTGTCAGTCCATATCAGTTTACACGTCAACGTACTGCATAACCAAAAGGACACTTTGTCTTCTATCAACTTTATCTTTAAGCCATGCTGCACCATATCCGTTTCCATTTCTTGTAGTCTAGCAATCCAAATCTATATTTCATCAAGTTAACCTCAATTGAAGTTTATGCGTTATTCTAAACACACTATTTCGTATACGAGTGCATCCATTAGATCAATATCCAGCACAACAAGAAAAAAATATTAGAAAGATACATAGTGGATTATCAACGAGGCACTTTTTACTAAATGTTGATAATACAAATTTCAAAATAAGGGTTATTTATCCGTTTTCATTCTTAATTTTGAGAAACATCATAATCCTTCGGCATATACACTAGGGCGTATGTCGGATAAGATTCTTCTATTCAAAGTTGTTACAATGTGAAAGTTACTCCAGTCTTATGTAGATCTGAAAGTGCATCGACAATAAAGTAAAATATCAAATGAAAAATGAACAAATTAACACGTGTATTTTAAGTAAAATCTCAAATGAAAAGTGTTTGTTTTTATATACGGCAAAGTGTAATAATCGTTGCGCACGTATTTCCGCCAGCAAACAGCTTGGCAACATAATAGGTTGAGCAGCGTTACGAGAAGTTTTAACTTGGTTGAGTTTTAAGTTCCTGTTTATATAACCGGTAACCGGCTCCCAAGCCAACTTTTTGATTAAATCTTGGTTAACTATTCTGGACTTCTAATTATTTAAAGTATAATTTTGTAACCAATAAAAATTGAGTATATTATAAAAGATATGGTTATTACAGCTGTTGAACAACTTCTCATTCTTTTTTATTCTTTTTTATTCTTTTTTATTCTTTTTTATTCTTTTTTATTCTTTTTTATTCTTTTTTTTCTTTTTTTTCTTTTTTTTCTTTTTTTTTCTTTTCTTTTTTTTTTCTTTTTTTTCTTTTTTTTCTTTTTTCTTTTTTTTCCTTTTTCTTTTTTTTTTCTTTTTTTTCTTTTTTTTTCTTTTTTTTCTTTTTTTTCTTTTTTTTTCTTTTTTTTCTTTTTTTCTTTTTTCTTTTTCTTTTTTTTCACTTTTTTTCTTTTTTTTGAGAATAACCCCTCGCCCTCATTTTTACACTTTTACTTATCGCAAGTAAACGGATATATAATGCATCATGGAGATAAATATCTCTGCCTGACACTGTTTGGGCAAGGTGTAAAACAATTTAATCTTTCTGATATTCTGGACATTTAAGCCTCCTTTTCATATTCATACAGCGACGGTAGATCTAGAAAATGTAAGCTCTGCTTAAAAAATCAAACCGGAGAAAGGGATATCGGTTACTGAAATCTTCTGGTAATGATGTCACAAACAAAACATTCACTCCCAATTTGTCACAAGCACAGAGTAGTAAGACCTAGAAAACTGTCAAGAGTAAGCTCATAGCAATGCTCAATCTGGTCTAACCTAAAGATATAGAAAGATAAATGTTTCTATTAATCAGTAAGTTGTACAATGTAGAAGCTGTTTTAGATACGACATACGAAACTTCTGCTAGGGATGCGAAAATGCATAAAAAATTATGACAAATTATTATCTTGAAGTATGGATTGTTATTATTTTTTTATTTTTTTGCAATGAATCCTTTGTATCTACATTAAGAGAATAAGACATCGTTCTTTTTTATTGCTTTTTATATCTATTCCCCTGTGCAGTCAGTGGTCTCCATTCTAAATTTCATAATTAGCCAATAGTACAGAATTGTCAGAAGTGACGAGTAACAACTAAACTCGACCGGAACATTGGCGCTGAATATAATTGCAAACCTTTTCATGTTCTAGAAATGCTCGTCAGCCGGCAATAAATTAAACCGAACACTCGACAGGAAGAGTCAAAACAATTAAGGGCGAATGTTGAGAGTGAAGGCTGAGATAGATCGTTATCTTTTTGGGGATGGGGGGGGGGTAAGAGAGGCAGAAAATGCAAACATAACTTCCAATCTACTAAGAGTATTACATTCTTAAAAAGAGTAAATTGTCAAACGAGAGTGAGATACGAATAGAAGACATAACGACGCTCTAAACGCTAGAAAATATAACGCGAAGAAGTTTCTTCATTCTTATCTCTTTCTTTGGCGAATCTCATGGAGAAGGCGACAAAATAAATTAAATTTCGACAGCTTTAACTTGTTTTAAAAATTGAAAGTGTCGTGATTAGAAGGACGCATCTCTAAGTGTCCACCGTTTTTTTTTTTTTAATTCACAATTCGATGTAGTATGTTTATCATTAAATGCGCATATTACATGGACGCATCTTATATTCAAACTTCGTATGTAATAACGGTATGCCTTCTGCAAACAAGAACACAACGAAAAGGAAGGGAGGAGGGATCAAAATTATTTAAGTAAAAAAGGCAAGACAGTCGGTTACACGCAACAACAGTTTGCAAGGATTCTCGTCGCCGATCGTCCCCGTTCTCTCCACAGCCGCCTTTTATGTAGCCGACCGGCGATATTTTGCACACGAGCCGCCAGACTTTAAGTTACTTTGCGAGACCACCGATTTATAAAATCTGTGAGCACCATCTTTATTTTTCCCTCCTTTCCCCACGACAGTTCGACTTCACACGATGCATATACGCGCGGGCGCTTTAATGGTAAACCACGATTTTCCTCTACATACTTATTCAGTCATCGTCCATGCGTTACATTAAACGTAACACTATCTGACACCTGATCAATATTCTATATATATATATAAGGATCACCTTCTACGATGGAGTACTACTGTCAAATTTGGGGAGGTGCTGTTCAAACCATATACAAAGCACAAAATCGACTTTGCTATCTAATAAAAATTATCTATTTCGTTTTTTTTTATAGCCTCTTTTTTTACAGATAAGACATTGCTAGTCTTTTCTTTACTTTATTATTATCTTCATGGGGTGTGCACGATTCGGCCTCGTTTTCTTGTGCTTTAATTCAAACATTTACACCAAGAACTCGTTTCTATCACGACAAAGAATTTTCTTTTCTTCCCTATGTAACTTCCATAGACAGTTTCTTTCTAGACACCTCCTATTTAGGATGAATGACTGTCAATAAAAAAAAGGTTGGAACAGGAAAATTAATCGATGGGGGGGGGCGAGAGTAGTGTTCCTGGTTGTATGACTTTAAGCAAAATTGATGTCATGGCCTCCAAGTGATGAAACGATTTGAGAAAAGGCTTTCTATTCTCCTCCGTGCGAAAAACGACACATTTTCCATGTGTTTATTCAACGCTTCAAATATGTATAAAATTCAATTAAAAACTTTCCAGAGATCCTAATGGATTCTAATAGCTTAATATGTAAGCGTGTTCAGTTTCTGGTTAATGCAATAACTTGACTGAACTTCCTTTTGAAAATTCCTTCTCGTACGATGAAACCAATCGATTATGATTAAGATTGATTTTAATGTCCTTCCTCTTTTATCTATATTATACTCATATTCTGTGTTTATGCGTGCAAAACGATGCAAATATGACAACCGAATACATTTCTACATCGGATTTACATCCTTTGAGTTAAACACTAGATAAAGTACACGTCAACGCTGTGTTTAACTTTTCTCTTCTGCATTCTGATGAAACGGAATGTTCTGTTTTTACTTTAATGCACAGGAAATACTAACGGTTACTACGATACTATCCCATTTAATACTGTAGAGGTGGTAATCCTTATTCCCGAGTGGCTTCCGGGCCTTAAGTGGTGATCTCCATGTAAAAAAAAAAAAAAAAAAAGATTTTTAAAGTGTATTAAGGTTTATAATGACCGATAGTTGTTAGGGAATAACTGGAAAATTAAAAAAAAAAACAATCGTCTTGTGTACGATTCAAACCAGTAAAGATGGCATAGCATACTGGAATTAAAGGCGAACGATTTAGCCACACGATCACACAAAAAACTTTTATTTTATTCTCGACATTCAGCGTGAAAAATAGGCCTTAAAAATTGTTTTCAGTTTCTGCATAAATCTTAAATAATTTGATTCTAAAAAAAATTAAGAAGCAACAAGAAAATGTTCATTTTTAATATAAAACGTTATAATACGTACGTTTTGATTTATAAAAAAAAAAATCTGAAATTATTTGGCTTTTTTGGTAGCATGTATGAATAATACTTCAAGATATAAACGCGTATACCTTGCACAGTTACAAATATAGCTCACATCGACCTGTTTTTGCTAGTCTGGATGGTTACTATGCGAGAGGTATATGGAGTTTCTCAACCATGGCGAAAGCAATCCATATAGGAAAAAGATGATTTGTTGAAAAACCAAACCGGATAGTGGGAGGCGGTTGGTTTTGTACGAAAATTTGCTATTGAGGGAATCACAAAACACCTGCTTCCACTGTCATGAACGAATACAGGAGTAGTAAATCTAAGAAAACTGATGAGAATGCAATTGAGTCTAAGCAAAGTAAGATACATAAACTCACAAAATTTCCAATTATAAGTATATTTTTCAATTGTTCACTAAGAAATATCAAACTGGAAAAGATAACATAAATGTTAGAACATTTGTTTTTAATGCTAATTTTCGTGTTTAATAGAAAATAGATTTTAAAGACTGTTCAATAGCTTGTGCGGGAAATTTGGCTCTTAGACCAAGTAATTAACTGTGATGCCATAGCACACAAAATACAGCTTCACTTTGTATGTATTATATACTAGCGGGGCCTCTGGAAATTCTACAGCGAACTCTTTCAGATGTAATATATTGATGTTGGCATTTTGTGGATGCTCAGCATGAATGAAGATATTGTAGCACTTTTGTTAAAACTGCAAAAATATTTATCTAAGCTAGCAGGGACGCTCAGTGTAAAAGTGGTCGTAAAATACTGTTAAATATATTTTCCTTTATGCAGATTTTGTATATATTATAATAGTCAATTTTCTATCGTTCATATATTATAAAGTTGTGATTTAAATATATATATATATATATATATATATATATATATATACATTGATTTGACTTTGCTGCATCAGCTTGAATCGAAACCAGAAAGAAAACTAGTGAAGAAAGTTATATATATATATATATATATATATATATATATATATATATATTACTCGAGTTTCTTTCAGCTATAATCGAAACCAAAACGTATTAAAAAAATGATTGATAAAAAATATTTATAAAAAAGAAATGCCTTGAGTGTCATCACTATAACCGAAACCAAAACTTAAATAATTCTTGTTAAAATTATTTATTACAAGAAATGGAAGGTCATAACAATTAAACGACAGTCACTCGGAAGACGCTATCATATATATATATATATATATATATATATATATATATATATATATAATGAGAGGGTACATATCTCTTAATTATAGTAATTTTATTTTCTGTTGTTGGCGTCTAACAGAATCTTTTTTTCCTTCTCAACTGCCATCCCATGTTTTAAAGCTATCTTTAATTAGTTTATTTAATTATAAATGGAAATGGAGTTGAGGAATTTCCTGGCTTTGTCGAACACCTGGCGGGCAAATACAGCATATGTCCTTTCTTTGTAAGTAACCTACATCGATAAAATATAAACAAGGTCTGGACATATGTGTTAATTTGAACCAATTAGATAAGGAATTGTCAGTGATAACTAAACGGGAAAAATTAATTGCTGTCGGAGCTTCGTTGATAGAAACCCTCGTTCACGTACCGTATACATTAGTAGAATACCCGTTCTAGGATAGGTTTAGGCATTAGAAATAATGTTAATTTAAACTTTAATGTTTACAAATTTTTAAGTAGTATAGTACGGTTTCGATGCGTTTCTACCCAAAATACAATTTACAAAAGATAATATTGTACTTACATTTATTACCCTGTTCCCTCGAATGCCACCCACTTATATATTTTAAAATGTATGGCTTAATATATCTTACAAATTAATATAGAGAAACCTTTTTTTCTATTAATCTTTATTAAATATCTCATTTATTTTGATTTTTTTTTTTTTTTTTTGTTAAATTTAAGGAGGGTGAGAATTGTGATGGGCGCATCTCCTAAATAGTGAAGTTTACAAAAAAAATATGCCAGTGTTACTTCGGTGTTGCCGGAAAAATATACTCTAAAATTCATAAAGATCGATGCATTAATTTACGAATTTATCGTGTTCGACGTTATAGGCACTTCCAAATTTCCGAATTTTTTAAAATATATGCTGATGTTACTATTTACCCCAGAACATATATTCCTTAATCTATAATGATTGGTTCATTAGTTAATATGATCATCTCTTTTATGTCTATCTAATATGTGTGTTCACACTAAAGTGTTTTTGTGATAGAAATCGATATGGTGATAGATAGTATGATCTAATGTAAATCGGTTTCTGTAAATCTGGAGATACCTAAATATATAAAATTCAAACTTTGTTATCTCTAATGGCCTTCAAAATCATGACGTGTACATTTATAACATACTTTATCTGTTACTTATTAGTCTTCTGACAAAAGAGGGATTGGACCTATTAATTCATTTCCATTTGCACTTTTCTCAATAACCACGTCTTGGATTAAAAAAAAAAAAAATGCACAAATATTAGTCATGATGAAAGTAAATTTTTGCCAGAGCGGATTTTCTGGGATAACTCTGGTTGTCTCCCTAGGGGCCATTATAGGGATAATAATGCCCCAAAATCGTTCATTCGCTTGTTCTCAATAGCCACTCCTGGATCTTTCTTTTTAAATTTAGCACAAACATTAGTCATGATGAAAGTAAATTGGACATCCAGACGTATTCACTCATGGAGAAAGGCGCATGTTCGACTTGTTAACTATACTACTATATTTCTCTTGACTATTAGCAGTTTGCAAGACTACAAGACACTTTACCCGTTTTTATAAAGAGCGAAAGAGATATAAATATTACCATCCGCAGACATGTTTCGTCTTTTACAGACATCTATCGAATTGGCTTTATTCAGCCAATATGTCCATCACATGGCGTGAACCTCGGACTTTCGGTCAGTATTAAAAGTGAAAGTTTAACATAAGTGGTTGGTTAGTTCAGATGGTAAAACATCTGGCATTAATGATCACGAATGAAACTAGCACCTATGACTTAAGGTTTGAAGTACAACACTGAAGAATTGTGGATGAAAGACATTTCTATGGATGACTATTATTTGTGTGTGTGTCTGTGCAAGTGCATGCATACGTAGGTAATCGTAATTTCATCTATTATCTATAAACCTGATTTTCATAGAAATCATTGTTTCAACTTCGAATTCGAGTCGTTAATGTCCGACAAGCTTCAATTCCCTAAGTGTATGGCGTCAACTACGGTCATAAATAAAAGGTACATTCTTTGTCTTCTACTTTTTGATGTTTGTTACGATTGCATTTCAAAAGAAAAATAATTAGTTTGACGACATGTTCTATTCTCGAAGTTTTTCGCCGCTTTTCTTCACCCGACTTGAGAAATGTAATGGCGTTTCAAATCCGCAAGTTTTAATCAAACAATTTTTTGCTTAGTTAAACAAGCCTATTCTTGAGATACGACTATTTAATCTACGCGTTTTGTGATGAACATAGTATTTTTACTATTATTACTATAATTCGCTTCATTACAGAAACTTGGTTCAAACTATCTAATTATACCAGTAACGTGGGTGGGGACAGTCTGATACTGTTATTGGGTAAGCCGGTCTACCATTTCAGTAATTTTGCGTTAACCCAGAGATTACGGATATAGCTAGATTTTATTCTATTTGGTAGCCATTAGTGGCAGTTATGGCCTCCTGAATAATGACGTGTACTTCTACAACATTTGTTAGTGCATTTTTTAACTGTACGACTGTTTGTCTTATCACCGGCCAGCAACTCTATAACAGATACTTTTCACCTTGATATTTTCCGGGTTTGCAACCATGGTTGGTCATGCCCACCTATTTGCAAAAATATGGCCCTTTTAGACCCACGATAACTATTAAGATGATACTAATGTTCACCTTATGTTCGCGTTACTTATTCATCTAGATATAGTATGGGGTAGTTGTTTGATGTGCTATTTGATTTCTCGCTTCCCCTCAACATTTTAATTTGTCTTTTTCTAAAGACTAGAAAAATGCACGTTCCTTTTACTCGCTAACTTTTGCGGTACTCGACGGATATACATATATTTACATATAAAAATAAACACACATTGGTCTTTATTTTAGACCAGAGGGGGGTCTTTGTGACACTCGTTTAAAAATTCAAAACTAAAGCATGACTACTTTGAAAACGCTGATGATTCCGTTAAGACTGACGCCTTTAAAGTGTTAATCATGTCGACGTGAAAGAAATCGATACATCGAAACAGGTTTATAAACAAGACCAGCTAGAGTTGAGATGCGTCCATTAAAACTGAAGTGTCAGACGAACGGACAAAGCTACAGAGATAAAATGCTGGACGCATATACCGAGGGTGTATACTTTTGTTTCATTAATGCATTCCTTGATAGTATAACCCAGTCGATTGATTTGCCGTTAAAATCGATAAATAAATCCATTATTAAAGACATTCTAAATTCGTCTGTTTCTTATGTCTGCTTCCTTATCTGATATATGAAATGGATATATTCTGCAAGGAGGGGATACTCGATAAACAACAGCAATGGTTGCGCAATTCCGATACATTTTTACAGTATGATTCCGGTCAAGTGAGATAGTAAGAAACTTGCATCTCTCAACAATGGTAAACAATAGGTACCAATGAATTTGGAGAAAAAAAAAACTTTGTATTTTTCTATAAAAGTCCTTTTTCAGGGTTTTCTTGCAAGAGTCTCGCTGAAACTTTATCTTATTTTTCATATAATATTAACTGATGTCATTATATAAACGCTGGTATGTGTGTATGTACGGTTGCCTTTTTTAAAATTTTAAAACAAATTTTAAAAAATGACGAAGCACGTGATGAGAAGAGTTCAATAACATGGGGATGTGAACTTTGGAGCAATGGCTTTGTGCTAAAAATTCTGTTTTTCTTTCTTTTTTTTTTAATGTACACTATACCACAATAGTTACACACATGCATACACCTTTGCTCGTGTCTTTATTTAAACCATGAATTTCGTGATGATTTGTAAATGAGAAATTCATTTGAATATTTTTTTGAACATGAGAAAAGTTTATCGAATAATGGTATTCAAACTGCCCCAATTTCCAGTCAGCGTTTCAAGGGAAGAGAAGAAATTCCGCACATGAATATTTGATAAAAAAATGTCATTTACTTTTTTTTTTCTTTTTGGAATTTTCGCTAGAGGTTTTTGTCGCGTACTCCCTAATATAACTCGAAACTGAGTTAACATGTAATTTCTGACATGTATACACGCATAAATAGAAACATATCATGTGTCTATCCGCATACGTGTATGTATATAGGCGATAGCAATGTACGCATATCAATCACGTAGTTAATTATAGACAGTTAATCTAATAATGATCTTTCTCTACGAAAACACAGCGTTCCATTGAAAAGCAGTGTTGTACATTATAATAAATCTATATCAATGTTCGCGTTTGCGTTTATTGGTTTGGTTTAAAATTATCAAGAATTGCCGCAATAAACAGATTTATCTATCGAAGTGTCATTAAGTTTTTTCGAACTATAAAAAATAAATTACCAACCCTTTAAGTTTTTCTCTTCCATATAAAGTAATTATTTAAATGAAAATATACAATCCATTTCATGGCCCAACACTATTTTAAGTGGGCGTGGCCATGTCTAAATTAATTTTAATATTTTCACGGGTTTTGCTATGAGACAGTTCATGTATCTGAGTAAGCAGTCGCTTTATATTTTTTACAGATGTCATATCTTTAAAGAGTTAGACAATCATATCACTGATATATTGTCAGTTTCGAAAGCAAGAAAATCTTACACATGTATCGAAAAGAATCGAATCATACTTGAAATTGAGTTCTTTTATTGTTTTCATGTGTCATTAAAGCATTGATCTACGGTTTTTATGTGATATGGATTTTACTTTTTGATTTCAATTTGTTTTAAAAATGTTTAGATTCTTCAAGAAATGCATGTTAATATTTCTTTGCTTCGAAACTGATAGAAAATAAGATTGAATAACTTTGATCTGTAAATCTATTCTTCATAGCTTTATTACGAATGCTGTAACAGCTATTTTAAGGTTTAATTATTGAGCTTTATATTTACTCTGGAATTTTTTCCTATGAGAATCCATCTGATCTATATGAAATAACATTTTGTGTGTATGTATATATATATATATATATATATATATATATATCAGAAAGAGGAGCATATAAATAGATATTATTTGCGAGAGCTTCTACCGTCACAGTTGTCGAGTATCAACTGAAGGTGCCATCTCCGACTTGGGAGTAGTGTTAGTCTCACAGCACTGAAACAGCGAAACACTGGATTACTAATATGTCATTAACAGTTGATTCAAAATAGTGACTTGAATTGAATTCAGCCATCCTATTATCGGAAAGGATCACACATAAGTCTTGTCTGCTTTGGGGGGGGGGGGTCCGTTAATTTCCTCCACGATTAAAAATCTTAAATGCGCTTTATTTTGGTTTTTGAAACGTAGCGTTCAATTGCAACATATTGCAAGTTGTAAAAGAATTGTAAGACCATCATCTTAATTTAGTGTATTGACCGTTTTAGTTACCTTCATTCTAGTTGAAATTGTTTGGTGGCATTGATAGATACTTAGCAAACGTAGTCAAAGGTGTCACTTTGGCTGGGTTCGAATCTCTTGACTGGCAGGAGTTGTAATCCTACACTAGTGATTGCTTACGTATGAGACACTATTGTCTGTAGGTATAAAAGAATAATTATTATTTAATTGTAATTATGATTATTTCATTTAATCACATGAATTAATATGCGAAGATATAATTTTATGCGTAAATTTTCAGTATTTACAGTGCTCAATAACTAGGTAGAGATATATATGAGAGTGAGATGGAAGTATATGAATATCACAATGCAGGGAATGGAAGATGGCCTCCTACAATTCTCTAAATGCATAACTCAGACAATGTTTCAAGCAAACTAGATTTTCTTATTTAATTATTACGGTGTATTTATGACTGCAACGTTTGGTTATACGTTTTGTGTGCGTATGAATAACAATCCGAAGAGATCTTACAAAATCGACATTGCATATCGATTGCTTCAATTTGATTTAGTTTTGCCTGCAGTTTCAAGTGGAATACATGGTAAAAATTCCTATTTTCGTTCAATAAAAGTGAGATTGACGTTAAAATTAGTCAAGAAATGAACCCTTTTTTTCTCCCACTTCAATACTTCTATAACTCTCATGCTCATCCAATTTTATATTCAGTTTTCTCCGATACCCCTGAGACACCCGTCGACATATTTCTCCAGTCTCCATCCTCACCAGTAAGCACTCCGCATCTTAAAGTCTGTCTTTGTTTATATGAAGGGAATCTGACACTACCCTCTTCCCTTTTTTTATTTCCTCTCAAATATTTTATTTGTTTGCCCCGAAGGGAGATTAAAGAATCCCTAGTGGGAATTTCGATTTCTATTTATTGCCACTTTTCAACGGCTGCTAATCGACGCTCTTAGTTGCCAACCCGACCACCCATCCCCGAGTAGGATTTCATCCCCACCTCCTTCCCAATTCCATCTTCAGATATGTTTCTATTGTAGTTCTGAGTGGATCCGTTTTAAGGGATATGGATTGATATTTAGTTGTTTAATGATATTGCAGATGCAGATGCGAGAGTGGATTCAACATTTTTGTTTGGTGTTTTTCGTATGTCTACGTCGGGTAACTTTAGATTCGTATGCTTGTTGGGTAGATTCACTGGTCTGCTTGTGGTGTGTATATGCAATTTTGTACT